>NC_057814.1:505853851-505939565 GCF_018294505.1 Triticum aestivum
TCCGGTAGGCCAGTCGCCCTATATCTTTGACTTGCACACACACACAATTTCGATGGCTCTCTTCATTGATCTCGCACCCACCCACCTGATCCTCTCTTCGACTCTATTGATAGCTATGACCCCTCCCTCTCTTCTCATGGATTGCCCGACCCTCTATGTATGATATGGATAGGCCTCCATTTCACACACATTGCATGCAAAATTTTGTTTGAGATGTCATCGACACATATTCCCACAAATAATTCACGAAATCAACCCCCACCCCACCCCCACCCCAAAACAAAAAACACTCACGAACGCGGTTTGTATCTCTCACACACACCCACGTAGGTGGGGGACGTGCACGAAGAGAAGAGGTGCATGCACGGCGCACGTACTCCCGTCTCTTTCCCAACCACACCCGCGCGGTACACAGTGGAGCTCATTTCTGTACGAAAAAGGCAGCCCACGTGGTAATTTGGCACGTGTACTGGTTGTCCACTTGGTGGAGGGAGGATCGTCTACCACGGGTGAACAGACAAATTACGACTTGACGTGTTATGTTAAAAAAAGAGGCAAACCATGTGGGGCCTACCTTAGAGGCAAGGCTCTATACACTGGAGTACTTTTGATGTGTCCCGTCAACTCGCAGAACGAGGAGAAGCTTGCTTAGTACGCTGTCTCCCCCGCCCACGGACGCGGTGGCTCGCAGGATGAGGTGAAGCTTGCTCCGCCTTACGCCCGCTCCCTCGCCCATGCGCGCGGTGGCTCGCAGGACGAGGAGAAAAATTTACTACTCCCTCCGTTTACTCCTCGTCCCTACTACCTTGGTTATAGAGATTATATCATATTATTTGGAATATATATGTCCTTTAGTAGATTTCAATATGAACTACTTGTACATACTCCAAACACTGATGTATATAGACGTGTTTTAGAGTGTAGATTCACTCATTTTGCTCCATATGTAGCACTCTCCCTCGCCCCTCGACCCTTGCCCACGTGGTGGACGTGCAGCAATTCATTCGGTCTCATATAGCCAGAACGATATATACTGCAGTACCATTATTGCTCGACTTCCCGAAGAGGCGAAGAGCCAATCACAAGGTTAATATTTTGGAGATGCCAAGCGCAAGGTTATAGGAGAACGAGTAGTAGGTGTCGCGTCATTTATAAATAAAGTTTTTTTTTCTTCAGTGGCACGTACGCAATATGATAGGTTCATATGGAGAGAAAAGGAAACCGCTCCACTATATACATAGTCAGGACGGGCCAGCCTACACGGTTGCTTGTTGGGGTTGCTCTCTTCACACTCTCTCGCACAAAACGACTGTGGCCACATCTCTAACATCCCGGCGGATCACGTCCGCTTGGGGAAGGGGTGGATGCTTAGTGTAGATGCGGTGGCCGTCGCCGACGGCGAAAACCCACTGTCGGCACGTCCCGATCAGGGGTCCCCGCCATTCTCTCTCACAAAGCCGGTGAGGTTGCCTTCGTCCCTTGCTCACTGCCGCGACAAGGGAAGTTGCCGCCTCCCGCCGCCCTCCTCAATGTTGTGCTACGTCCCTCAGGTACAACTCCCTTTACAGCCGGTTTGCACCACTACTCCAGCTGCCCACATCACTCCCTGTGGATATTTCTCTACTTCTTTGCCCCGCACATACCTCTACTGGCTTCTACGTACTGTATTTGTGATGAGTTTATGTCTCATCAACTAGTCCCAGTAATCTTATTCTAATCACGCTTCTTCAATTTCTTTGCCACAGGGATGCTAATCTCGATTTTGGTGAAACTGCACAAAATGATCCGATGGTCAAAAGGTTGCAAACTTCATTTATTAGGAAGCTCGAACGTTGCCAGCAAATTGAAGCCTGGTCAGGGTTCACAGTTCAAGGGCTAGGGACTGCATGGATCTTTTTTTCTTTAGCTGCCTCTGTTCCAAAATAAGTGTCAACTTTAGTAGTAGTACAACTTTGTACTAAAGTTTGCACAAAGTTGAGACACTTATTTTGGAACGGAGGGAGTACATATTTGCTATGATCTGTCAATCATTGAGATGCAATAGCATGCATGTTAGTCTCCTTTGTATTTGATGAAATGTTGCAATGGGCAACCTTGGACGCAAGATACATGTAACAGAAGCTGGAAGCTTCATAGCATTGTACAAATTTATCTCGCTGATAAATTACAGTACGTGCTATACTAGTACTTCCTCCGTTCCTAAATATAAGTCTTTGTAGAGATTTCACCATGAACCACATGCGGATGTATATAGATGCATTTTAAGTGGAGATTCATTCATTTTGTTCCGTATGTAGTGGAATCTCTAGAAAGACTTATCTACTAGTAATAGCTAGCCCCCACTACTAGGAATTCTTTATCCTCTCCTTGAGCCACATCATCAAAATTGATGTAGCCGTTAGATGAAGTAAATCAGTCCATAATAGCCGTCTGATCTAGACGTTGAGAGGCTCCTCTCTAAGCCACATGCAAGCATGTAGAAATACCATGGCACATGCATGTGAGTGGGTTTTAAATCACATCAACATGTCTGCATGCAAGCATGCACCGGTAGCATGCATGTAAGTGAGCTTTTAAGTCCCATTAACATGTCAAAAAGAAAATATAATCCCATTATGCAGTAGGAGTTGGCTGATCTTTTTTCCTTACGTGGGATGATCTAAATGATGATGGGAGTTTATTTAGTTTGGCTACCATACTTGTCATGCGGTTATAGAGTTTTTTAGTTCTATGAAACCGATAATTTTGCGCAGAGAGATATACCGCTGTTCCGCGGCAACACGCGGGGACTCATCTAGTAATATTTAGGAATAGAGGGAGTACTATGTAAAGAGTTAGGTGTCGCATGGTGATAGTGTGAGGTGGGCCATGTAATCACTGAGCCTGCGTGTTTTCACTGCTCTTGCACGCCTCTGCTGTAAGAATGGAGAAAATTATAATCTAGTAGTAGTACCTCCTTTCGCCGAAAGCGTGGGACATCCAGCAGTCCTACCACCTCAGTAATAAAGACCAATGAGCCTTCAAATCACATAGACCCAGCAGTAAGTTGGACGGACGAAGCAACCATCACTCTTGCGCCAGTGAGAGGTCGCGTCCGCTCTGCCCGGGCATGAATGCGGCACCGATTCTTTGGAGCGGCGCTGGCCGTTTCGGGCGGGAAGCGCGCGCGGGCGATGGAGGGGCTTTGGGTCGGCCAGGCTGGTCAGGAGCGGGCGTGGCAGCTGTCCGCATGTCCCTACCGGACACGCCCGGGAACGAGAGGATGCACCGACTCTCGCGGCTAAAATCATACACTACACAACATCTCTGTGTAGGAGTAGGTCGATCTGTCGCTCTCTCTAACACACACATGCTGTTAAAAACACACACACACACGCACACGCATGCACCTTGGTCCCATTGCACCTTCTAACGTGACTTATTACACCTAGACGGAGGGAGTAGTAAGTATACGAGATACGGTGGCACAATGACTTAAGTCGAATACAAGTGCCCAAAATTTATGTGCATGTTATAATAAGGATTCACTTAAAATAGTACGTGAGCGAGCAGAGGGATCAATTGGACAGTGTTCCCGAGCAGTAGCGAGATGTGTGAGGTAAGATACACCGCTGGCGCTTTTAATTTTTCTTATTAATTTGTTTGTTTCACCCTCTGACTGGTGGGACCCAACGTACTACGTGGAGAGAGGTAAGGTGACTAAGGTTGCGTTATTTCTGCACCACTGTGGATAGTCTTACCACCAAAGCCACATGACACGATTATGATTGAAATCCCAATGACTCCCACACACACAAAAAAACACGGCATGCTTGTCACACGAATGCAGGAATGTATAAAAGGTTATTTCCCTCTCATTGAACATAACGGGAGGGTTGTGTAGCTGGTTAGCCTGTTCGCTCATCAAACTTGAGGTCTCGGGTTCGATAACTACACTTGAGCATAATTTGTGCCAGGAGGATTCTTTAACTGGTCAAAATGTTTTCTAGGGTTTGCACGCTTCACACTCTCTCTCCAGTATATATATACACGCTGGAGCCTCAACGCTTGTAGTTTCTCTCTTCACACTCTCTCGCCCTCTCCCGCTGGAGCCTCAGCGCTTGTAGTTGCTCTCTTCACACTCTCTTGCCCTCTCCGGATCTAAACAAGACTTCGTTGGCCTCTCTCTCCCCTCACTGCTGCTCAAAGAGCCGGCAGGATCCGTCCGCCGGGAAGGGAAGGAGGCCTAACGCTGTCCCCGTCGGCGAGGGACTACCGGCGCAGCTGTTCACTTTCCACCCAGCGGCGGCGAGGGAGGGCCTCCGACCCCTTCTTCTTCGCTGCCGTCCCGTCGCCCACCAAACCACACCCCAAGTACCTTAAGGTATAATTTACTTACTCCACATGCATTGCTCTAGCTGCATGTATACCATGAATCTAGGACGTGGTTCAAAGAGGAAAGGAGTGGGGGAAAGTAGTGGGAAAAGTTGTATATAGCATGAATCTAGGACGTGGTTGAAAGAGGAAATGAAAGGGGAAAGTTGTATAGCATGAATCTAGGACGTGGTTCAAAGAGGAAAGGAATGGGGGAAAGTAGTGGAGAAAGTTGTATCGCATAAATCTAGGACGTGGTTCAAAGAGGAAAGGAAGGGGCGAAAGTACTAGTTCAAAAAGGAAAGGAAGGGACAAGGCTGTAGAGTTTGAGTAGGACTAGATTTGCTGCGCTCACATAGGGAAAGGTGTCTAAAGATAACAAAACTGGGACCAACACAAATATGTTCCTTGGTTGTTTGTTCTTTGTTGCAACAGACTGTGCATGACCACAGTACATCGGTAGATGCACATGGTGCTGGTGCGTCCACTGTCCCGCGCAACTCATTAGCTATTGTTAATCTAAGGCCCTGTTTGGTTAAAAACTCCCTAGTCCCTACCTGCTTGGTTCCAGGGACTAAACATGGACTAGAGGTTATTAAATGACATGCTAAAAGACCATGTTACCCCTAGTAATGAACTAATAGAGACAAGGTGCGATGCGTGGCAGGGCAACTATTGGAAAAAGTCCCAAAAAGACTCCCTCGGGGTCTTCTTTCTTTAGTCCCAAATGCCCACTTTTAGTCCCTAAAAGTCCCTCCTGTTTGGTTTAGATGGGACTGACACGGGAGTTTTTTTAGTCCCTACACCAAAATGTCCCTGTAAACAAACACCCTCTAATAATGCCGCTGGAAAATTGATGCAATGCCACAGTTAAAAGCAAATTACATGTTTAACGAATTTTATTGTTAATATAATCTCTATGTTAATATTAATCAATGCCACCGTTTGAGAAATGCTACTGTCTTGCTTTCTTTCCCATTTAGATAAGGTAGATGCTTCTTTTTGTTGGCTTCTGTGTCATCCACCGTTATTGACCACTAATTGTTTCCTTTGCACCTCTGTGTAAACAGGGTTATCTACTTCACCTCGTTGCCATTGTGACCTTTTGTTGCACTACACAAAACACTTTTGTTTTAAGAGTGTTTTGTGCAGTTCAACCAAAATGTCACACCGACAACGTTGCTTGATTGCTTGATCTTAGTGGAACTACACAAGAGGAGATCTTACTTCCTATCCGTTAAGGCGAATTTGGTTTAGATCTTCTTCTTGTGAGTTGTTTGAATTCCGCATCATGAGAGGTCAGTACTAGCCTTCTTTCACATGATTCTGCAGTGTGCTTTCATATGTTGTGCTACTTGTACGATAATGTTGCATGATTTTAGTGAACTGCACAAATGGAGACAAGACTTCCAATCTGTATGTGCACCGTAATATCCCATTGAGGTAAGATAAGGATATTTCACAAGGAGCAGTTGAAGGATGATTACATTACTCCCCACAAGACCAAACTAACTTCAGCTCAGAAGGACTGACAAATCTCCATTTTTTTGTTGTGATGCGCGAGTACAATGTTGTTCTAGGATTCTTTCTGGTGAGTTCCATTTTTTCTAAAAGTGTGCTCTACATGGACCATGTATGTGCCTGTTGAAACTGTCAATTCATAGTACAGTTTGCTTTATACTAATCACTTTTTTGTATTTGTGCAAACAGGGGTGCTCAGCTTGATTTCAATGGGAACTGCACAAAATGTTCATGAATACATCGAATCATTCATTTCCACCACAAGAAAGGAGGTGCCGATAAGTTCAAGGCGTTGCAACATATAAGGGCGAAATCATACAAGCTACGCACGAATTTGGTTGATTTTGGTGGAACTGCACAAAAAGAACAACTGGTTTATTTAGCACGAGGTGCCATGTCAATGTCCGAACTGATGGCAAACCCTGCCCATTCCACAATCGCAGGCATTTGATATTTTGGAATCGGACAACCTTGTCAAATTTTGCTCATTGATTTTTTCGAATGGGACGCCCTTTGCTGTCAGCAGCGTCGATCAATTTTTTCTTTATTCTTTAGTTGTGAAGTAAATATTGCCTCTGACATGTGAGTAGCTGAGATACATAATCATCGATTGTTTTGAATGTTCTCTATGAATTGCCAGGCCTGTGTGTTTGATTGCAATGTACAGAAACGCTAAAAAGCTGCTCAAACTCTTTGTACTCCTTTTGTTCCTTTTTACTTCGCACATTGTGAAAGTGCATACTTTTTTGTATAAGATTGGTCAAAGTAGAGATACTTTGACTGCAGACAAAACTTGTATGCAGACTAGAAAGGACCGGAGGGAGTACATGTGAAACTGCTGCAAACGAGGTGATCACCCTGGGAATAATGCTAGTACGTACTGTTTTGCATGTTCATCCAATGCCAGTGATACAGGAATTCGAACTAATCGAAATAAATTCATTCATACACGGTCGCATTTCATATAAACATGCCGGATTTCATTACATTTCATACATTCTTCAACTAAAAAGGGGTGCGCTGGAGGTATAATTAATTAACCGAAGCTACCCAACTGTGTCCCGCTGAGCCGAACAGAAGCTTCAGTGACTTAACTGCAGGTGCAGTTGCCTAACTGACATGTGGCCTGTTGGGCCCACGTGTCAGTCAGCCAACTGCACCAGCAGTTAAGTAGAAGCAGCGTTCTTCTCCAGCGCAGCTCTCCGACTCCATGTCGCCGCCAAGAAGCTAACCGGCCATCAATGGTCAACCCGCCTAGCTTGGCTTCAACCGGAGGGTAGCAGCGGTGGCCTTACTTGGACCCGAGCGGCGGCGACCTACCGTGTTCTACTCTTCCTCGTTTTCTGTGTGGCGCGGCCTCGTTGGCAGCGGGGCGGGGCCTCGGCGGAGCCGGCGATGTCCTCTGTCTCGTTGCCGGCGGGCGGCGCCTCAGCGGAGCGGTGGAAATCCTCCCCCACGTTGCCGGTAGGGTGGGGCCTAGGCTGAGCCGGCGATGTCCTCTGGCTCGTTGTTGGCGGGGCGGGGCCTCGGCGGAGCCGGCGGTGTCCTCTGCCTTGTTGTTGGCACCGTAGGGCCTTGGCGGAGCAGGGCCTCGTCGACGCCAGCGGAGCGGGGACTCGTCGGAGCCGGCATTGTCCTCTGCCTCATCCTCGGTCTCGCCAAACAGCGCCTTGCCCGCTTCATCGCCCTCTTTGCTAGCCTCTTTGTAGGCGGCCGCAGCCTCCGCCACCCGCATGCGGTACCGCGAGCGCTCGAGGCGGCCCTTGCGGGCGGAGCTATGAGTCGAGCAGCGCCTCCTGCTCCGCCCGCTCCGTGGCGATCTGCTCCTCCGCCTGCAGGTGCTCCTGGAGGAGATGGTGGTTGTAGGCGGTGTCGGCCTGCGCCTCCCGGAACTGCTCCTCACGCATCTGCCTCACCCTGTCCATATATTGGGCACGGGCCTCGCCGATGGTCATGGTGCAATGCACCGGCGAGGATGGCGCGGAGGAGGGGGTTGGCGCCGAATCGTCGACTACCATGTTCTCCAATGGGACGTCGTCGTCCTCCAGCTGCCTGCCGGCCAGCCGGTCGGCAGCAATGGCTGCCATCTCCTTGTGGTCCGTCGTCCGCCCATCCCGAAGAGTGCTGGAGCGTGAGGAAGCCATGGTGGGCAGTAGTGGTGTGGACAGGAGAAAGGGAACGGATGCGGATGACTGCGCCTATGGCCGACGCAGCAGTTTATATAGCAATGGTGGGCGGGCGGAGGGACGGACGTGTGGCGCCGGAGTAGCCGCCTCGGCAACCGTGTATCATTAATGTGGGCGACAGATGGAAGGACGGACGACACTTATGTCGTTTGAAGGTGGAGCAATCGCCTGCACCGGGAAGCGGGGCGGGCGGTGCTGACTGTTTCGGGCGGAAAGCGCGCGCGGGCGAGGAGATGACTTTACTTGGAGAGGATGACAATGGGGACCCACCAGGTCCATAGCCTCACGTACGCAAGTGCCTCCTTATTATATATATATATATATATATTTAAAACTATACTTTATTTTGCTTCCTCCTGGTTTCCTGACATCGCGGTCCCACACCATTGTCAACCTATGTAGTAGTCAATAAACGAGAGAATTGCACAAGAAGTGGCCGACAGCTGGGACCAAGCAGCTCGAGCAGTATTTGTGTTTTTGAGGTGTGAGCACTGCAGAGTTTTTCGATGTTTAGCCCAGATATTAATTTTTCTCCTCTGAACAATAACGAAAACATCGCTGCAGGTATTAACTGGGCGGGCTGTGGCCCGTCTAGCCCAGGCCAGATATCCAGCCCAGATATTAATTTTTTTCAAGCTGAAAATGGCTAGCCCAGCTATACTTTTTTTTTAGGAATACCCAGGCAAGGTCAAGTTGTTATTCTCCGCCCCACTAGGCTGCAAATCTTTCCTAGGAGGGATGCATTAGTCTTTACAATAAAATGGTCTTTAAGAAATAATAAATGGGATGTAATTATAAAAACTGGGCAGTAACTATAAAAAATGCACCAAACACGTGATTACTTTATAAAATATTATTTTTGGATATTGAAAATTTTAATTTCATTAATTGTTGCGAGCGCAATGTTTTGTTGGATTTTTACGTAATATAAATATATATTGAAATTGTATTTAATATGACTAGAAATTTCGGGATAAAAATATTTGGATCCCATCAAAATGTGGGAAATTTTATTGAATTCTGTTTTGAACGGTTGGTTGAAATGGGTTGTACTTTTAACAAACTGTAAATGGGCTATAGTAAATTCCATTAGAATTCAAAAATGGGCTACACATTCTTACAGATCTCAAATGGGCCACACACTTCTGGCCTTACTAAGTTGACACGTCCCCTACAAAACCAGAGTTGACGCGTATGCAAGGCTTTGTGAACTTATAGTCAACACACAGTTCTAGCAGTAGTGGCCGTTGGATGTCCATCCAACGGATGTCGTGCTTCTTCTTCAATCTCGGATATTCTAGCTTCACCGGCCCAAAAAATGATTCCCCCCCTGACATCTGGGGCGCACCATTTCGGAAGCTGACCTGTGGGCCTACTAAGCTGATCTGCATGCATTCAAAAAAAAGTTGACGTACCAAGGGCTTTGTCAACTTAGTCAATATGAACGATTCTAGCTGCAGTGACCGTACGATGTCCATCCAATGGCCGTCGTGTTTCTTCAACCTCTGGTCTTCTTGCTCCAGCCGCCCAAAGCAGCGCCGGTCGTGCCGCTTGCTCCTGCCTCCCATGGCTGGCTGTGCTACCGCGGAGGCCTCACCACCCCCTACTACTCCCACCGCTGGCCAGGCCATCCCTCCACTCACACACAACCCCTGTTATTCTACGGCGACGGCAGCCTCACACCGCAGCCGAACCAGTGAACGCTCGTACTCCTCTCCGCGTGGGCATCCACTGCCGAGTCTTGCCCGGCTCCGCGTCGTCCCCTTCCTAGGCCTCACCGTCGTCCACCGCCGTGGTGCTCTCCGCGCGGCGTGGTCAACGTGGCCAAGGAACGACTTCCATCGGAAGAGTACTGTACGTGGAGAGGCTGACAGCTAGGTCCACGGCCACAACCCAGTTTTTTTGTGATTTGTCAAGTAAGTCGCTTTGTCAGGCATGTTGGGCTGCAAATCTTTCAAGACGAGGAGAGCTTTCATTCGGCTGGCTAAGAAAATGGCCCATCAGTAATGAGAAATGGGCTGTACATTTTTAAAACACATCAAACCGGTAATTAGTTTCAAATATCTTTTTTTATTTCAAGGTTTTAAATAACATTAATTTTTATGCGTGGAGAATTTATTGGATTTTATATTGATATACATTTATTTTTAAAATTAGTTTGAATGTGAGTCGAAATTTCGGGATTAAAAACAGTTCGGACCGCACCGAAATATGCAAAATTTCGTATAATTTTTTAACTGTGGCCACAATATGGGCTGTAATGCTAACAAAAAGAATATGGGCTCCAAAAAAACCTTAAGAATTAGCAAATGGGCTGTAAATTATTAGAAATAATGGCCGATGGGATGTATGCTGTTTTCCACAGATTTGAGGCTTTCCTAAAAAAAGGTTGACGCACAAGCACTGACTGTTGGATGTCCATCCAACGGCCGTCGTGCTTCTTCAATCTCTGCTCTTCCTGCTCCAGCCGCTCAAACAAGCGCCGGCGGGACTGCCTGCTCCCTCCTCCCCGCGGCCGGCTGTGCTGTCGCGCAGGCCTCATCGCCCCACCGTACTCCCATCGCTGGCCTAGCCATCCCTCTACTCACCCACATCTGCTGTTATTCTCCGGCGACGTAGACGAACCAGTAAACCCTCGTACAGTCGTACTCCCCTCCGCGTGGGTAACAACTGCCGAGTCTTCCCTGCCTCCGTGTCGTCCCCTTCCTAGGCCTCGCCGTCGTCCACCGCCGTGGTGCTCTCGGCGCGGCGTGGTCAATGTGGTCAACGACCGACTTCCATCCGAAGAGTACTGTGCGTGGAGCCGCTGACAGCTGGGTCCACGGCCGCAGCAAGGAAGTGCCTCTTTATTACGCGCAAAATTATTATTCCTCCACCTGACAGCGGGGACCCACCGGACGGGCCACCGTATTTCGCGAAAAAAACGTTTCCCCCTGACTGCTGGGACCCACCAGCTACATCTTCGCACGCAAGGAAGTGCTTGACAGTCGGGACCCACCTGGTCGAAGCGTACGTAGCATTGTCATTCTGGTCGCGAACGTGTACGTACATATATACTGGTGGATGTAGAGGCGCGCACGTGTCGTAGTAGAGGCACGCACGTAGCATGTACACGTACGTACAGCGGCCAGGGTGCAAGAAAGAAAATATGGCCACGTATGTGTCCATACGGGCGGGGTCTCGAACGCCTACTCGCGCATACGTACGGCGAGGGCTCGTTGACATGGCTGGGTCGGAACGGAGAAACAACGTCGTCGTCGTGTTCATGGGAAGGGAACGGAATGCGTCGTGTTCATGGGGAGGCAACGGAATGCGTCGTGTTCATCGGGAGGCAACGGAAAACGTGGGAGCCAACCGGCTGGGTCGGAACGGAATGCGTGGTCGTGTTCATCGGGAGGGCTTCGACGGAACAGGCGATGGAAACAAGGCCTGGCATACCGCACAACGGAGGAAACGGACCTCCTACGTTCGGAACGGGGTCCTATTGATCGGGAGGGGTGTGGCGTACCGCAAAACGGAGGAAACGGACCTCCTACGGTCGAAACGGGGGTCCTGTTGATCGGGAGGGGTGTGGCATACCGCAAAACGGACGAAACGGACCTCCTACGGTCGAAACGGGGGTCCTGTTGATCGGGAGGGGTGTGGCGTACCGCAAAACGGACGAAACGGACCTCCTACGGTCGAAATGGGGGTCCTGTTCATCAGGAGGGGTGTGGCGTACCGCAAAACGGGACTCCACGGGATACTGTTCATCTCCACCATCGACCTCCTCCTACCTCCACGGGCTCCTGTTCATCCAGCCTCCACCGCACGCTACTCCACCGGCTACTGTTCAACCACCCCTGCACGGGCACTCCTCCACCGTCTACTGTTCATCCAGCCCTCCACACCACGGGGTCCTGTTCAACCACCCCTCCACGGGCACCCCTCCACCGTCTACTGTTCATCCAGCCCTCCACCACACCACGGGGTCCTGTTCATCCAGAGGCAATGCCACCGCTCACTGTTCATCCAAACCCCCCGCAACGCTCACTGTTCATCCCAGAGGCAGCATTGATCGGCTTCAGTTAGCAGCAGTAGCGAAGGAATCGCTCGATCGGGTTCAGTTAACAGCCATCGATCGATCGCTCGGGTTCAGTAACGCGTAGCCTGCAGTGCAATCGCTCGGGTTCAGTTAGAGCCCAACGCCTCGCTCGGGTTCAGTTAGAGCCAACGCCTCGCACACACGCGCATACGTGTACGAGAGAAACGCGCATCGCTCGGCCGCCGACCTCCCACCGTAACCGAGAACTCCCCAAATTTTTCCTCGCCCTCGCTTCAACCATGGTTTTTTCCATCATGGACGGCCCAAAGAATGTCATGCAGCTGCGTCTCCGGCCCGCCCAGGATGAAAAGCCCATTTTCTGTCAAGATTTTTTGTCATAGAAGTAGGAGCCCACCACATCTATGATGATACCGGGTTTTGTCACAATTATCGTCATAGAAGTGTCATACGTATGACAGAAAAAAAATTGTTCAGCCCAAAATGTCACGGATGTGTCTTTTTTTTGTAGTGTAGGTTTCCCCCTTTCCTAGTCCAAGTAGGAGAAGAAGGAACGAGAGGAAGAAGAGAAGGAAAGGGGGCCGGGCCCCCTAGCCCTAGTCCAATTCGGTTTGGGCTAGGGGGGGCGCACCACACCTTGGCATGCCTCCTCTCTTCCACCACTAGGCCCAGGAGGCCCAATAACTTCCCGGGGGGGTCCGGTAACCCCCTAGTACTCTGAAACTTATCCGAAACGACCTGAACCATTCCGGTGTATGAATGTAGCCTTCCAATATATGAATCTTTATGTCTCGATCATTTCGAGACTCCTCGTCATGTCCGTGATCTCATCCGGGACTCCGAACAACCTTCGGTACATCAAATCACATAAACTCATAATACCAATCGTCATCGAACGTTAAGCGTGCGGGCCCTACGGGTTCGAGAACTATGTAGACATGACCAAGAGACCTCCCCGGTCAATAACCAATAGTGGAACCTGGATGCTCATATTGGTTCCTACATATTCTTCGAAGATCTTTATCGGTCAAACCGCACAACAACATACGTTGTTCCCTTTGTCATCAGTATGTTACTTGCCCGAGATTCGATTGTCGGTATCATCATACCTACTTCAATCTCGTTACCGGCAAGTCTCTTTACTCGTTCCGTAATGCATCATTCCGCAACTAACTCATTAGTCACATTGCTTGCAAGGCTTATAGTGATGTGCATTACCGAGAGGGCCCAGAGATACCCCTCTAACAATCGGAGTGACAAATCCTAATCTCGATCTATGCCAACTCAACAAAAACCATCGGAGACACCTGTAGAGCATCTTTATAATCACCCAGTTACGTTGTGACGTTTGATAGCACACTAAGTGTTCCTCCGGTATTCGAGAGTTGCATAATTCAAAGTCATAGGAACATGCATAAGTCATGAAGAAAGCAATAGCAATAAACTAAATGATCATAGTGCTAAGCTAGCGGATGGGTCTTGTCCATCACATCATTCTCTAATGATGTGATCCCGTTCATCAAATGACAACACATGTCTATGGCTAGGAAACTTAACCATCTTTGATTAACGAGCTAGTCTAGTAGAGGCATACTAGGGCACTCTGTTTGTCTATGTATTCACACATGTACTAAGTTTCCGGTTAATAAAATTATAGCATGAATAATAAAAAATTATCATGATATAAGGAAATATAAATAACATCTTTATTATTGCCTCTACGGTATATTTCCTTAACGACGAGCCGTCAGACGATTGAACATACTGCTCGTATATGTACTCCAAATCGGAATCCATTGCTAAAAAGAATAAGGGACAACTGTTTTTAGCACCGGTGATTCATCGACCAGTTGACGGGCATGATGAGAATAGCAGTAGCGGATGGTACCTGGCAGGACGGTCGGATGACAGGGGTTGATCGGAGACAGTAACATTACCGTCAGCGTCAGTCTTCTTCTTGAAGATCCGTTTATTTTCTATGGCTTGCCGATCATCGGGCAAGTACCTCATCAAGTTCTACTTTCCTTCCACTCACTTCTTTCGAGAGAAACTCCTTCTCTAGAAAGGAACCATTCTTAGCAACGAATATCTTGCCTTCGGATCTGTGATAGAAGGTGTACCCAACAGTCTCCTTTGGGTATCCTATGAAGACACATTTCACCGACCTAGGTTCTAGCTTATCAGGTTGAAGCTTTTTCACATAAGCATCGCAGCCCCAAACTTTAAGATATGAAAACTTGGGTTTCTTGCCAAACCACAGTTCATATGGTGTCATCTCAACGGATTTAGATGGTGCCCTATTTAACGTGAATGCAGCCGTCTCTAAAGCATAACCCCGAAACGATAGCGGTAAATCAGTAAGAGACATCATAGATCGCACCATATCTAATAAAGTGTTGTTACGACGTTCGGACACACCATTATGCTGTGGTGTTCCAGGTGGCGTGAGTTGCGAAACTATTCCGCATTGTTTCAAATGAAGACCAAACTCGTAACTCAAATATTCACCTCCATAATCAGATCATATAAACTTTATTTTCTTGTTATGATGATTTTCCACTTCACTCTGAAATTGTTTCAAATTTTCAAATGTTTCAGATTTATGTTTCATCAAGTAGATATACCCATATCTGCTAAAATCATCTGTGAAGGTCGGAAAATAACGATACCCGCCGCGAGCATCAACACTCATTGGACCGCATACATCAGTATGTATTATTTCCAATAAGTCTGTTGCTCGCTCCATTGTTCCGGAAAACGGAGTTTTACTCATCTTGCTCATGAGGAATCGTTCGCAAGCATCAAGTGATTCATAATCAAGTGATTCCAAAAGCCCATCAGCATGGAGTTTCTTCATGCGTTTTACACCAATATGACCTAAAGGGCAGTGCCACAAATAAGTTGCATTATCATTATTAAACATATATCTTTTGGTTTCAATACTATGAATATGTGTATCACTACTATCAAGATTTAGTAAAAATAGACCACTCATCAAGGGTGCATGACCATAAAAGATATTACTCATATAAATAGAACAACCATTATTCTCTGATTTAAATGAATAACCATATCGCATCAAACAAGATCCAGATATAATGTTCGTTCTTAACACTGGCACCAAATAACATTTATTCAGGTCTAAAACTAATCCCGAAGGTATATGTAGAGGTAGCGTGCCGACGGCGATCACATCGATTTTGAAACCATTTCCCACGCCATCGCCACCTCGTCCTTAGCCAATCTTTATCTAATCCGTAGCCCCTGTTTCGAGTTGCAAATATGAGCAACAGAACCAGTATCAAATACCCAGGCGCTACTACGAGCATTAGTAAGGTACACATCAATAACATGTATATCGAATATACCTTTCACTTTGCCATCCTTCTTATCCGCCAAATACTTGGGGCAGTTCCGCTTCCAGTGACCAGTCTGTTTGCAGTAGAAAAACTCAGTCTCAGGCTTAGGTCCAGACTTGGGCTTCTTCTCTTGAGCAGCAACTTGCTTGCCGTTCTTCTTGAAGTTCCCTTTCTTCCCTTTGCCCTTTTTCTTGAAACTAGTGGTCTTGTTGACCATCAACACTTGATGCTCCATCTTGATTTCTACCTCCGCGGCCTTAATCATTGCGAAGAGCTTAGGAATTGTTTTATCCATCCCTTGCATGTTATAGTTCATCACGAAGCTTTTGAAGCTTGGTGGCAGTGATTGAAGAACTCTGTCAATGACACTATCATCAGGAAGATTAACTCCCCGTTGAGTCAAGTGGTTGTGGTACCCAAACATTCTGAGTATATGTTCACTCACAGAACTATTCTCCTCCATTTTGCAGCTGTAGAACTTATTGGAGACTTCATATCTCTCAATCCGGGCATTTGCTTGAAATATTAACTTCAACTCTGGAACATCTCATATGCCCCATGACGTTCAAAACGTCGTTGAAGTCCCGGTTCTAAACCGTAAAGCATGGCACACTGAACTATCGAGTAGTCATCAGCTTTCCTCTGCCAGACGTTCTAAACGTCATCAGTAGCATCTGCAGCAGACCTAGCACCTAGCGGTGCTTCCAGGACGTAATTCTTCTGTGCAGCAATGAGGATAATCCTCAAGTTACGGACCCAGTCCGTGTAGTTGCTACCATCATCTTTCAACTTAGCCTTCTCTAGGAACGCATTAAAATTCAATGGAGCAGTAGAACGGGTCATTAATCTACAACAACATAGACATGCAAAATACTATCAGGTACTAAGTTCATGATAAATTAAAGTTCAATTAATCATACTACTTAAGAACTACCACTTAGATAGACATCCCTCTAATCATCTAAGTGATCACGTGCTCCATATCAACTAAACCATATCTGATCATCACGTGAGATGGAGTAGTTTTCAATGGTGAACATCACTATGTTGATCATATCTACTATATGATTCACGCTCGACCTTTCAGTCTCAGTGTTCCGAGGCCATATCTGCATATGCTAGGCTCGTCAAGTTTAACCCGAGTATTCTGTGTGTGCAAAAATGGCTTGCACCCGTTGTATGTGAATGTAGAGCTTATCACACCCGATCATCACGTGGTGTCTCGGCACGACGAACTATCGCAACGGTGCATACTCAGGGAGAACACTTGTACCTTGAAATTTAGTGAGAGATCATCTTATAATGCTACCGCCGTACTAAGAAAAATAAGATGCATAAAGGTTAAAGATCACATGCAATCAATATGAGTGATATGATATGGCCATCATCATCTTGTGCCTTTGATCTCCATCTCCAAAGCACCGTCATGATCACCATCGTCACCGGCTTGACACCTTGATCTCCATCGAAGCATCGTTGTCATCTCTCCAACTATTGCTACTACGACTATCGCTACTGCTTAGTGATAAAGTAAAGCAATTACATGGCGATTGCATTTCATACAATAAAGAGACAACCATATGGCTCCTGTCAGTTGCCGATAAGTGTTACAAAACATGATCATCTCATACAACAATTTATATATCATCACGTCTTGACCATATCACATCACAGCAAGCCCTGCAAAAACAATTTAGACGTCCTCTACTTTGTTGTTGCAAGTTTTACGTGGCTGTTACGGGCTTCTGGCAAGAACCGTTCTTACCTACGCATCAAAACCACAACGATTTTTCGTCAAGTGTGCTGTTTTAACCTTCAACAAGGACTGGGCGTAGTCACACTCGATTCAACTAAAGTTGGAGAAACATACACCCACTAGCCACCTGTGTGCAAAGCACGGCAGTAGAACTAGTCTCATGAACGCGGTCATGTAATGTCGGTCTGGGCCGCTTCATCCAACAATACCGCCGAATCAAAGTATGACATGCCGGTAAGCAGTATGACTATTATCACCCACAACTCTTTGTGTTCTACTCGTGCATATAACATCTATGCATAGACCTGGCTTGCATGCCACTGTTGGGGAACGTAGTATTTCAAAACAAATCCTACGATCACGCAAGATCTATCTAGGAGAAGCATAGCAACGAGCGGGGAGAGTGTGTCCACGTACCCTCGTAGACCGAAAGCGGAAGCGTTTAGTAACACGGTTGATGTAGTCGAACGTCTTTGCGATCCAACCGATCAAGTACTGATACGTCCATTTTGCATCATGCTTTTATATCGATATTTATTGCATTATGGGATGTTACTACACATTATGTCACAATACTTATGCCTTTTCTCTCTTACTTTACAAGGTTTACATGAAGAGGGAGAATGCCGGCAGCTGGGATTCTGGGTTGGAAAAGGAGCAAATATTAGAGACCTATCCTGCACAACTCCAAAAATCCTGAAACTCCACAAAAGTCAGTTTTAGAATATATTAAAATATTGGGCGAAGAAAGCACCAGAGGGGGGCCACCCACCGTCCACGAGGGTGGAGGGTGCGCCCTACCCCCCCTGGGCGCGCCCCCTGCCTCGTGGGCCACCTGGAAGCCCCCCGATGCTCATCTTCTGATATATGATGTCTTTTGCCCTGGAAAAAAGAAGAAGGAAGCTTTCGGGACAAAGTGCCACCGTCTCGAGGCGGAACCTGGCGAAACCAATCTAGGGCTCCGGCAAAGCTGTTCTCCCGGGGAAACATCCCTCTGGGAGGGGGAAATCGTCACCATCATCATCACCATCGATCCTCTCATCGGGAGGGGGTCAATATCCATCAACATCTTCACCAGCACCATCCCCTCTCATACCCTAGTTCATCTCTTGTATCCGATCTTTGTCTCAAAACCTCAGATTGGTACCTGTGGATTCCTAGTAGTGTTGATTACTCCTTATAGTTGATGCTAGTTGGTTTATTCGGTGGAAGATCATATGCTTAGATCCTTTATGCATATTAATACCCCTCTGATTATGAACATGAACGTGATTTGTGAGAAGTTATGTTTGTTCCTGAGGACATGGGAGAAGTCTTGTTATAAGTAGTCATGTGAATTTGGTATTCGTTCGATATTTTGATGAGATGTATGTTGTCTTTCCTCTAGTGGTGTTATGTGAACGTCGACTACATGGCACTTCACCAGTGTTTGGGCCTAGGGGAAGGCATTGGGAAGTAATAAGTAGATGATGGGTTGCTAGAGTGACAGAAGCTTAAACCCTAGTTTGTGCGTTGCTTCACAAGGGGCTGATTTGGATCCACATGTTTCATGCTATGGTTAGGTTTACCTTAATTCTTCTTTTGATGTCATCCCTACAAAATAAAATGGCCAAAGAAAGTTATCCCTACAAAATCATATAGTCTGGCTATGATCTATCTTCATGACACAAAGTATTTAATCATGCACAACCCCGATGACAAGCCAAGCAATTGTTTCATACTTTTGATGTTCTCAAACTTTTTCAATCTTCACGCAATACATGAGCGTGAACCATGGATATAGCACTATATGTGGAATAGAATGGTGGTTGTGGAGAAGACAAAAAGGAGAAGATAGTCTCACATCAACTAGGCTATGGAGATGCCCATCAATAGATATCAATGTGAGTGAGTAGGGATTGCCATGCAACGGATGCACTAGAGCTGTAAATGTATGAAAGCTCAACAAAAGAAACTAAGTCGGTGTGCATCCAACTCGCTTGCTCACGAAGACCTAGGGCATTTAGAGGAAGCCCATCATTGGAATATACAAGCCAAGTTCTATAATGTAAAATTCCCACTAGTATATGAAAGTGACAACGTAGGAGACTCTCTATCATGAAGATCATGGTGCTACTTTGAAGCACAAGTGTGGAAAAAGGATAGTAACATTGTCCCTTCTCTCTTTTTCTCTCATTTTTTTATTTTTTTATTTGGGCCTTCTTCTCTATTTTTATGGCCTCTTTTTTTCTTTCCTTTTTTTCGTTCGGAGTCTCATCCCGACTTATGGGGTAATCATAGTCTCCATCATCCTTTCCTCACTTGGGACAATGCTCTAATAATGATGATCATCACACTTTTATTTACTTATAACTCAAAAATTACAACTCAATACTTAGAACAAAATATGACTCTATGTGAATGCCTCCGGCGGTGTATCGGGATATGCAATGAATCAAGAGTGACATGTATGAAAGAATTATAAAGGTGGCTTTGCCACAAATACGATGTCAACTACATGATCACGCAAAGCAATATGATAATGATGAAACGGGTCATAATAAACGGAACGGTGGTAAGTTGCATGGAAATATATCTCAGAATGGCTATGGAAATGCCATAATAGGTAGGTATGGTGGCTGTTTTGAGGAAGGTATATGGTGGGTGTATGATACCGGCGAAAGGTGCGCGGTATTATAGAGGCTAGTAATGGTGGAAGGGTGAGAGTGCGTATAATCCATGGACTCAACATTAGTCATAAAGAAATCACATACTTATTGCAAAAATCTATTACTTATCGAAACGAAGTACTACGCGCATGCTCCTAGGGGGATAGATTGGTAGGAAAAGACCATCGCTCGTCCCCGACCGCCACTCATAAGGAAGACAATCAATAAATAAGTCATGCTCCGACTTCATCACATAACGGTTCACCATATGTTCTTGCTACGGGAATCACAAACTTTAGAACAAGTATTTCTCAAATCCACAACTACTCGACTAGCATGACTCTAATATCACCATCTTCATATCTCAAAACAATTATCAAGTATCAAACTTCTCATAGTATTCGATGCACTTTATATGATAGTTTTTATTATACCTATCTTGGATGTTCATCATATTAGGACTAAAAAAAATTTAGCCAAAGCAAACTACCATGCTGTTCTACAAGACTCTCAAAATAATATAAGTGAAGCATGAGAGATCAATAATTTCTATAAAATAAAACCACCACCGTGCTCTAAAAGATATAAGTGAAGCACTAGAGCAAAATTGTTTAGCTCAAAAGATATGAGTGAAGCACATAGAGTATTCTAATAAATTCCGATTATTGTGTGTCTCTCCCAAAAGGTGTGTACAGCAAGGATGATTGTGGTGAACTAAAAAGAAAAGACTCAAATCATACAAGACGCTCCAAGCAAAACACATATCGTGTGGTGAATAAAAATATAGCTCCAAGTAAAGTTACCGATGGACGAAGACAAAAGAGGGGATGCCCCGGAAGCTTAGGCTTTTGGTTGTCCTTGGATTTTACCTTGGGGTGCCTTGGGAATCCCCAATCTTAGGCTCTTGCCACTCCTTGTCCCATAATCCATCAAATCTTTACCCAAAACTTGAAAACTTCAGAACACAAAACTTAACAGAAAATCTTATGAGCCCCGTTAGTATAAGAAAAAAACCACCACCTTAAGGTACTGTAATTAACTCATTCTTTATTTATATTGGTGTTAAACCTACTGTATTACAACTTCTCTATGGTTCCTAACCTCCTATACTAGCCATAGATTCATCAAAATAAGCAAACAACACACGAAAAACAGAATCTGTCAAAAACAGAACAGTCTGTAGTAATCTGTATCAAACGTATACTTCTGGAACTCCAAAAATCCTAAAATAAATTTCTGGACGTGAGGAATTTGTCTATTAATCATCTGCAAAAATAATCAACTAAATATCACTCTCCAGTAAAAAGTTTTAGCTAATCTCGTGAGCGCTAAAGTTTCTGTTTTTTACAGCACGACCAAAAAGACTTCACCCAAGTCTTCCCAAAGGTTCTACTTGGCACAAACGCTAATTAAAACATAAAAACACATCTAACCAGAGGCTAGATCAAGGATTTATTACTAAACATAACCAAAAATAAATAAACAAAAATAAAATTGGGTTGCCTCCCAACAAGCGCTATCGTTTAACGCCCCTAGCTAGGCATAAAGGCAAGGATAGATCTAGGTATTATCATCTTTGGCATGCAATCCATAAGTGGATCTCATAATAGATTCATAAGGTAATTTAATTTTATTTCTAGGAAAGTGTTCCATTCCTTTCCTTAACGGAAATTGGAATCTAATATTTCCTTCTTTCATATCAATAATTGCACCAATCGTTCTAAGGAAAGGTCTACCAAGAATAATAGGACATGAAGGATTGCAACCTATATCAAGAACAATGAAATCTACGGGCACATAATCCCTATTTGCGACAATAATAACATCATGAATTCTTCCCATAGGTTTCTTAATGGTGGAATCCGCAAAGTGCAAGTTTAAAGAACAATCATCAAATTCACGGAAACCTAACATATCACACAAAGTTTTTGGAATCTTGGAAACACTAGCGCCCAAATCACACAAAGCATAGCATTCATGATCTTTAATTTTAATTTTAATAGTAGGTTCCCACTCATCACAAAGTTTTCTTGGGATAGAAACGTCTAATTCAAGCTTTTATTCATAAGATTGCATTAAAGCATCAACGATATGTTTGGTAAAAGCCTTATTTTGACTATAAGCATGTGGAGAATTTAGCACGGATTGCAACAAGGAAATAAAATATATTAAAGAACAATTATCATAATTAAATTCCTTGAAATCCAAAATAGTGGGTTCATTGCTATGTAAAGTTTTGACCACTTCCATCCCACTTTTACCAATTTTTGCATCAAGATCTAAAAACTCCGAATCATTGGGACGCCTTTTAACTAAAGTTGACTCATCTCCAGTCCCATCATTATCAAGATTCATATTGCAAAACAAATATTTAATAGGAGACACATCAATCACTTTTAGATCTTCATCCTTATTAGCATGGAAACTAGAAGAGCACGCTTTTACAAAGCAATCTTTCTTAGCACGCATCCTAGCGGTTCTTTCTTTGCACTCATCAATGGAAATTCTCATGGCTTTTAGAGACTCATTGATATCATGCTTAGGTGGAATATATCTAAGTTTCAAAGAATCAACATCAAGAGAAATTCTATCCATGTTCCTAGCCAACTCATCAACCTTAAGTAATTTTTCTTCAAGCAAAGCATTGAAATTCTTTTGAGAAATCATAAATTCTTTAACACTAATCTCAAAATCAGAGGGCATCTTATTAGAATTTCCATAAGAGTTGTTGTAGGAATTACCATAATTATTAGAGGAATTACTAGGATACGGCCTAGGATTAAAGTTTCCTCTATAAGCGTTGTTACCAAAATTGTTCCTACCAACAAAATTCACATCCATAGATTCATTATTATTCTCAATCAAAGTAGACAAAGGCATATGATTGGGATCAAAAGAAACACTCTTATTAGCAAACAATTTCATAAGTTCATCCATCTTTCCACTCAAAACATTAATCTCTTCAATTGCATGCACCTTTTTACTAGTAGATCTTTCAGTGTGCCATTGAGAATAATTAACCATAATATTATCTAGGATTTTGGTAACTTCTCCTAAAGTGATTTCCATAAAAGTGCCTCCCGCGGCCGAATCTAAAAGATTTCTAGAAGCAAAATTCAATCCGGCATAAAAAATTTGTATAATCATCCATAAATTCAAACCATGTGTAGGGCAATTTCGTATCATTAATTTCATCCTCTCCCAAGCTTGTGCAACATGTTCATGATCAAGTTGCTTAAAATTCATAAAATCGTTTCTAAGAGAGATGATCTTAGCGGGAGGAAAATACTTAGAGATAAAAACATCTTTGCACTTATTCCATGAATCGATACTATTTTTAGGCAAAGACGAAAACCAAGTTTTAGCACGATCTCTAAGCGAAAAAGGAAATAATTTTAATTTAATGCTATCATTATCCACATCTTTCTTCTTTTGCATATCACACAAATCAACAAAGTTGTTTAGATGGGTAGCGGCATCTTCACTAGGAAGGCCGGCGAATTGATCTTTCATGACAAGATTCAACAAGGCAGCATTAATTTCACAAGATTCAGCATCGATAAGAGGAACAATCGGAGTGCTAAGAAAATCATTGTTGTTTGTATTGGAAAAGTCACACAATTTAGTATTATCTTGAGCCATCGTGACAAGCAAGCAATCCAACACACAAGCAAACAAGAAGCAAGCAAAAAAGAGGCGAACGAAAAAAGAGGGCGAATAAAACGGCAAGGGTGAAGTGGGGGAGAGGAAAACGAGAGGCAAATGGCAAATAATGTAATGCGAGGGATAAGAGTTTGTGATGGGTACTTGGTATGTCTTGACTTGTGCGTAGACTCCCCAGCGACGGCGCCAGAAATCCTTCTTGCTACCTCTTGAGCATGTGTTGGTTTTCCCTTGAAGAGGAAAGGGTGATGCAGGAAAGTAGCGTAAGTATTTCCCTCAGTTTTTGAGAACCAAGGTATCAATCCAGTAGGAGGACACACGCAAATCCCTCGTACCTACACAAACAAATAAGAACCTTGCAACCAACGCAAATAAAGGGGTTGTCAATCCCTTCACGGCCACTTGCAAAAGTGAGATCTGATAGAGATGATAAGATAATATTTTTGGTATTTTTATGATAAAGATTAAAAGTAAAGATTGCAAAATAAACGGCGAAGGAAATATCTAGTTGACGGAAGATTAATATGATGGAAGATAGACCCGGGGACCATAGGTTTCACTAGTGGCTTCTCTCAAGATAGCATAAGTATTACGGTCGGTGAACGAATTACTGTCGAGCAATTGATAGAAAAGTGCATAGTTATGAGAATATCTAGGCATGATCATGTATATAGGCATCACGTCCGCGACAAGTTGACCGAAATGATTCTCCATCTACTACTATTACAACACACATCGACCGCTATCCAGCATGCATCTAGAGTATTAAGTTCATAAGAACATAGTAACGCATTAGGCAAGATGGCATGATGTAGTGGGATAGACTCAAGCAATATGATATAAACCCCATCTTTTTATCCTCGATGTCAACAATACAATACGTGTTGTTTCCTCTTCTGTCACTGGGATCGAGCAACGCAAGATTGAACCCAAAGCTAAGCACTTCTCCCATTACAAGAAAGATCAATCTAGTACGCCAAACCAAACTGATAATTCAAAGAGACTTGCAAAGATAAAAAATCATACATAAAAGAATTCAGAGGAGATTCAAATATTCTTCATAGATAATCTTGATCATAAACCCACAATTCATCGGATCTCGACAAACACACCGCAAAAAGAGTTACATTGAATAGATATCCAAGAAGATCGAGGAGAACTTTGTATTGAGATCCAAAGAGAGAGAAGAAGCCATCTAGCTAATAACTATGGACCCGAAGGTCTGAGGTAAACTACTCACACATCATCGGAGAGGCTATGGTGTTGATGTAGAAGCCCTCCGTGATCGATTCCCCCTCCGGCGGGTACAGAAGGTTGCGGCGGTGGAAATAGGGTTTCGTGGTGCTCCTGGATGGTTTCCGGGTCTATGGGTATATATAGGAGGAAGAAGTAGGTCGGTAGAGCTGCGAGGGGCCCATGAGGGTGGGGGCGCGCCCGAGGGGGGGTAGGTGCGCCTCCCTGCCTCGTGGACTCCTCGATTGTTTCTTGACGTCCACTCCAAGTCCTCTAGATCACCTTTGTTCCAAAAATAACTCTCCCGAAGGTTTCATTCCGTTTGGACTCCGTTTGATATTCCTTTTCTGCGAAACACTGATATAGGCAAAAAAAACAGCAATTTGCAATGGGCCTTGGGTTAGTAGGTTAGTCCCAAAAATAATATAAAAGTGCTTAGTAAATCCCATTAAACATCCAAAACAGATAATATAATAGCATCGAACAATCAAAAATTATAGAAACGTTGCAGACGTATCACTGTTCAACTTAACAAGATGTGTGTGATACGCGGCAAACAGGTATGTAATGAGAAATGTGTCTGAAGACCGATAAGAACACAGACGGTTGCTTCTAATAAGACGTGTGTGTTGTGAGCAAACGATTGCCGGTATACAATTGTGAGTGATTGATGAAAATATCACCGACGGGTTTCATTGTTTAGTCCGTGTGCAATGTGATTTTCTTTGTTCGCACACCATCTACGCTCTGTCTATAGAGCATCAACATATATACTTAAAAAGACAGCATTGCATAACCAAATTAAGCATATAATTACACAAGTGACTACACACATAACATTTGCACACACCAAACTAAGCAATTACATGCATACTAAAGTAGGAGAAACGAGGATCTAATCATCTACTTATTGTTGCGACGACGCTTGCCATTGCTCTACTTCTGGCTGGATCGCTGGCCATTTTGGGGAAGGAGGGACTTCCTCATGTCAATGATCCGCCGGTACATGTCGTAGCTCGTGTACGCCTCCTTGGCCGCGTACACGACATGAGCTTTGTCGAGTTTCTCCATCCAGGCCGAGTGCCAGGCACGCTTGTCCTTGTTGCACGAATCCTTCATGTCTCTGTAGTAGGGGTCGATCCTGGCCTCGGCGAGGGGAACTAGTGAGTCCTTCTCATGCTCCTTGCTGCCTCAGATCTTGTAATGGCCCTGGATGTCGACAAGATTCTGGCAGGCGATGCCCGAACTCTTGAGCGCCTTTACATTGTTGGTGATGTCCGCCGCAGCGAACATGTAGTGGGGGCTGTTGACAAACTTGGTGAAACTCTCGCAAGACCTTGTGGCCAGGCAGTAGTGGTAGTCGAGGACGTGGTGGCGCATGCACATCTGGGTGACGGCGACCTTGGGACGAGACCCGGCACGAGCGCGGGTATACTCGAGGTCGAACCTGACTACCTTGTACTTCTCCTCGGCAAGCAACAGCTCCATGATGTGGATGGAGTGCTCTGCCCAGACCGGGTCGTTGGTGTACACCACCGAGAGGTCCATGAACCTTCTGTGGATGGAGTGCTCCGCACGCATGGTGAACTGCTACTCGTCGTCGGCAGCCGCTCGGAGCACCATTGGAGCCGCGCAGGATACCCTCTAATAATTTCTCATGGTGGGTGTGCTTCTTGCAATGGTGGGGCGCGATCGAAAGGTTGAAGAGACACAAGGGTAGGTTAAATGGCCGCTGTAATAATAAATGAGGGCCGGCCGGCCTGTAATCGTCACGTCTTGTCACGGCGTTCATAGCGGAGGATTCCAGAGTCCAGTGCACGCTTGACAACGCCGCACCCCAGGCGAGGACACTCGAGTGCGATAATTAATGTTGCGCTCTACAGTGCACACGGTGGAAGAAACCAACTGTGTGCAATAATGTTGAGGATCGAAGTCGAGATAGCTATACAGATCATGTGCTGTGAGATCGACAAGGTAAACTGATTCAAGAATGTTTAATAAAATCTAAGACCATTGCATATTAAAGTCAAAATACTGCTAGCAATATACGAGTCTCATACGATGTCATTTCAACGATTGTACCACAAAAGCTCGAAATGTTACAAGGTTCAAATTCCAGAGTTATATGGCTCAAATTCGAAGATTACAAGGTTCAAACTGATATTAGAAATGAAATTCAGCTCATCAGCTGCAAACGCTCGCGCTGATGTGCTGAACATGGATATCAGAGAGGTTCAAACTAATATCACTGCTTCTAAGTCTGGCTTCGAAACCTCACAATTTTTGCAAAGGGGTCAGCCACTGAGAAGTCATGTATGGGGTTGACCCGATGACTTCCGATTACTCTGTCATCTGAAGTTCCAAAATGAAATTCAGCATTTTTGGAGCCTACTCCATTCTGCCGCAGGCGCTGGCGCTGATCAACAGACCATTCATGTTTGCGAAATAAATGTAGGGAAAACCTCATTTCCTTCAGCACCCTTGCTCTGAGAACAAAGAACCTGGCGAATATAATCTCCGGTAAGGTCCCTTGGTAGGAGTTCAAAGTAATTTCTGAGAGATGCATATCTAGGCATTCAACGTGATTGTTATATTGTATCACATTATCCACCACTGGGCCTAATCTTATCTGCAAAAGAAGAAAATGTGTTAGTGCCTACATGCAGTTTTGAACATTACTACATGACTACCTATTTGGTTTGCAGGATTTGTAAAATGCACTAACATGCCATCTTCGATCTGACATGATTAACATGGGCATTTGATTACATTCTAGAAAAATGTAGCCTTCTTCACAACAGGTTGGAGTGGATGAAAAGTTCCCTAAGAAAACTCGTACGGATGAATCCAAAGGAGAAATGCTTATTGATTGTAACCATATGGATCAACCAACCAATATGGGGGGGGGGGCATGGATGTACTGAAATCGTCCAACAGAACCTTCAGAAATCGTACTACATTGTCATTGTAAACTTGGAAAAAGGTGTCACAAATTGAACTCCCTTATGGTTAACAATTAACAGGAAAGGAACATCACCTCGATATATAGCTTCTCTAGGCACGGAAAGCATCTCAGGAAACTAACAACTTGCTCCAGGTCGGGCCCGATAGAATCTAGTGCCAAGACCTTCACTGTGCGCAGTTTCAGGGTCAAGCTTGTCGGAATCATTTTCTAAATGACAGACGAACAAACATCTTCAAAATTAGAAATAATGTTAATTTGTAGAAGGAGAGGTAGAAGGCGGCTGTTGTACCAGAACGAGTGTGGATCCAATAACAACTTCAGAGTATTTGTCGGACGAGTAGCCCACCACTGTCAATTTCGGCGCAGAAATGACATTGATTCTTGTTGGACCTTCTTGATCAACTACAAGTAATCTCTCAAGTGCAGGTGTGTCCTCAGTGACCATAGCATGGTCCACCTTTTGTGATGTCTTCCTGCCGCACTAGCAACACACATAAATAGTCCGGAGAGTCATGGAGGTGATGTGGAAGGTACTCAACCCATTGATCGCCTGAAGACGAAGGTACTCGAGTGCAGTACAGCCACGGAGCAGGCGCTCCATGTCACCCTTTGAGAGGTAGACGGCGACGAGCTCGAGGTGCTTCAGCCATGGTAGCATAAGAGCGGGCGCGTCATTAAGGGGCGGGAAATGGCAGTTCCTGAACTTGGCGATGCGCAGCATGGGCGCGAGGCGGAGTGCGGACATTGGCAGCGACCGCATATGCCCATCAGCAAAAGTGAGCTCCTCGAGCTGATCTAGGGTGGGGGATCAGAACTAGTCCTCAAGCTTGGCTCGGTCCTTGCCGTTGGAATGGAACTTGCCCATTCTAAGGCCTTTGGTTGGGCCAAGGTGACTGCCAAGGATCTTGGAGAACGCATCCAAACTTTTACGATAGCCATGGCAGAGCTCGTGGGTGTCGATGAGGTCGAGAGGGCTGGAGTTCCATAGGGGGCGCCACCGTTGGGAAAGGAGGGTTGTCCGCGCCCCATATTTGATTGGGAGGAGGGAGATGATGACTCTCAACATATCATCGGGCAGGCTGCTGATTAAGTCTAGGCCTACTGGAGTCGCTTGCAGTTCTAGCTCGCCCCGCCTCCACTTGTTGGCAGCCCCATTCTCCACCTCCGGAGTCTCCTTGTCAGCAGCGCTTTCTGATAGAAATGGGAGTACAGGGAATATTTAGTTAAAATAGGGCAATAGAAAAGTGTATTGGTAACTAGAAGTTATTAGGTAGGAATATAGTAAGATAAGGGAATAACAATTGGTTGCTTAAATACTACACAATTCATTTGACATTGTTGGGTAAGTCAACATATGCAGATAGTTGAAAAGAAAACTTACTTCGAACAAAGTCTGGACATATGATTTTGTCGGGGAAGTTAGCATATATCTCATGAGCAGGCCCTTCTATGTGCAGTGGAATTTTAGTGCCAACTTTCAGTACATAAAACTTTGCAATTTCATTCCAAAAGCCAGTGCCAAAATAGGAGTCACCACGTTCATCAAGTCTTACAGTAGCAACGATTGTAAATCCATGGTTTGTGCGCAGTATGACATTCGTGGAGCCTTGATGTATGTAAAGGGAAAAATTGTGCACTACATAATAAGTTGCATAGCGAGGGATGTCCTGCAGAAAATGGTAGGGTTGTTAAAGGAAATATGGTAACATGCAAATATGGGCCCAAATTGAAAGAACTGTACAGCAGTTGAAATCGAAGGACAAAAGTCTATAATTAAACAGATAGGGTAAACATGATGTCATGGAAATATGAGAGTAATCGAAAGAACAATACATCATTAATTTGCCTAATATAGAAAGAAGAGGGGGGAAATCCCCTTTGACGTATATGGTGCATGTGGCACCTTTTATCCAAATGTAGCAATATTTAGAATATGTTCAGGAAAGTAGGCCATGCCAACCGATTTAGGGTGAGATTGAACATACCGCTCGCGTCCTCAAGTTATCTGGTATGATGAGATGGAATCTCTGGCGGCGGTCGCCAAGTCCTGAAGTATCGGCGCACTGTACATCCTATGAATGAAAGAAAAGCCTCAAATCAGCTCGAATAAAAATGAATTCACGGCAATTACCGTCGGGTGATTAAAGGAGGCAGATGAACTGGGATAAGAGATGAGATAATATCTCGTTAAATTAGTTACCTTGTTGTCCATGAGAAAGAACCCTCAGTATGGCAGATTCCCCAACCGAGTGGAGTTGGGTCGACCGCGAGCAGTGTCGAGAAAGTCGACGGCGATAGGCGGCGGCAAGCGGAAGTGGCGAAATGCAGTGGGCTTTGCCGGCAGCCTGGCGGCGGCGGCAGGTGTCGAGCTAAGTGTTTATCGATGCGATAGGCGGTGCCATGGCATAGACGCGGAGGAGCTTGTGCAGGTGTGAATGGGGAACGTATCGGAGGGGCCGAGGTGGGTGGCGGGCGGGGTGAGGGTTTTTGTGACGTGGGGATGGTGAGGTTTTTCTTTTTTCTTTTTTGAATTGGGTGGTGAGGGTTTTCTGCCCCACAAAGAATTTTGAGGGCGACGGTTTGCTAGAGCAAACCGTGTGTGATTGACGCAGCAGGCAAAATGATAGTCATTGCACACGGTTCCAATTTTGGGAACCGTGTGTGATTGACGTACTACCTCCGTCCTGGTTTATTGGTCCCCCGTCGTAATTTTTACCAAAACTTTGCGAAATATTTAACATACTCAGACATAGATAAAAAGTGTACACGTACATAAGCATAGTTCAACCATAAGTACATAGTTCAACCGTCATTAAGCATACTCAAGCGTACATAGTTCGATCCATCCCACATCTCATGTCACATGCGACCGGCACGATCCTGAAGCTTCTCCAGGTACTCGGCGTACGCGTCGTGCGCCACCCTGCGAGAATACTTCTGCTTGAAGCAGCCAACGGCCCGTCCTCTTGCATGCGCAAGAACACTTAGATACGCGTCATGAATCTTGTGGTTGCAAAATGGGCATCCATAGCCGTCATTCCAGGTCCGAATACGCCTGTTATGCATTCCCGCATAAAGCTCCCTCATGATTCGCCTCTTGTACCTCCTCTAGGCATCTTCATCCTCGTTGTCCACATCGTCAGATAGCACCTATACATATAGTAAATCAAATTTGGCATCAAATCACTGATTACATGTCGTGAAGTAGGATTATGAATTTATGGCTATTTATTTATACATATTCAGATATTATGGTTCGATTTTTAAGCACAGTCGTCTATGTACAGACCAATCTTGAAGAAAATAATGGCACAAACATATGTAGGTCATTCAAAATCAATTGTCAAGTCCTGGCTAGGAATTATTAACATGAACACTAACCCCAGTCGGATTACTAGCAGAAATCATTTGCGTAGATGAAACAACTAATCACTTATCACCTGTACCATTCAAACAATCAATACACTACACGGATCTAACGAAACTTACTCAGATTTCATGGATTGGGCGAACATAATCACAGGATTTCTATTCCAAAAAGGGGGAGGCAGGAGTAACTAGAGAAACCCTATAATCTATTTGACACATAAATGGGTATAGATGACTAACCAGCTATCCGTCGTCGTCGGAGTCGTCGCCGGAGTGGTCGTCGGAGTCGGTGTGGAACTCCGCCTCCTGTTGTGGAAGCTCGACACCTTCGACGATGTCAGGGTGCAGCGATAACTCGCCGGCGGTGACGGCAACCTCTGTCTCCATCTCCACGCCGTGCTCCGGTGCTTTACCAACCCCGGCGTTGCCACTACCTCCGATGGGGCGCTTCGGTGGCATCCTCATACACTGACGGCTTTGAGGACTGAGAGTGGCGTTGAGGTTGCAAGCGGTGAGAGAGGATTGTGTGTGCGTAGCGAGGATGGGGGTGCGGCCGCTCGGGCACACCATTAACATGGAGTAGTGGGAGTTGTGGGAGAAAGGCGGGCAGCGGTCAAACTGATGGCTCGCCTCCCGGTGAGCCTGCGCACCGGACTGTTGTCATGCCTACCAAAGTTTCACACAACTATTCGCGCGCCTCCCGATGACACTGCGCAGCGAGCACGCCTCCGTCAATTCACACACCTGCACGCACGCCTCCCCGTCTGCCTGCGCGGCGGACTGCTCGCATGCGTCCCGTCAACTCACGCCTGCTCGCACGCCACACGGGTCGCGCGGTGGCACGTATATTGTTTTTCTATTTGGATGATTAATGTTGCCGCTTTATTGCTTAACCGAAGCATGACACCTATCCATTGTTGGTCTAACGCTCACGGTTCGAATAAATAATCCATTTGGGATATTGGTTCCCAAGTATTAATAATCTCCCGTCTGTAATTAGATAAAGATTACATCAAAACTGGTCTGAAATTTGACCAAAAAAGTACAATGCCACTTTGTATTGGTGTCCATATGACAACACGATAAGTTTCATGAACTTCAGATAAGTTTTGGATGTACTAGAATTTAAAAATCAAGATTCTCAATGTTTGAAATTTGTTTCACAGGGAGTAAACATGCACCCAGTGAGACACATGTGTTTTTGCAATCCATTTAGGTGCACTGTCACGTGTGCATGTAGCTCAAATTTGATTTTTGCACATTATACCCATAGAAAATCAATCAATCAATGTACTAAAACGTCTTAATGATCTCTGTGAATTTTTTGAAATTAAAACGTCCCACCTTTGGTAATACGTATGTCCACCGCGGGATAACTAATTTGACATGCATCGTAGTTGCGGTGGATTCGCGGTGTGTGTGTGGGTGTGTGCGTCTGGGGGTGGCGGGTGGCTCGCAGTACACTACGAGTTGTGAGCCACCGTGTGGGTTGGCCGTTTTGTTAGGCGGGCTGGTGCCACATCAGAGTCGTGAAATCGTTATTTAAAACATTACACAACCCTTTCATACATAAATGTTTTGGCCACATGCAGTCGATCGTTGTCCTACACGACACTGGATACTCGCGTGTGACGCTTTCTGTGGGCCCGCGAGGTCGTCGTCCATCACTTTGATGAACAGCCGGCAGTGAGGTTAATTTGACCAGCAAGGTATAATCCCTTTTGTTTGTGTTATGGTGGTATATAGTACGCGTAGAAGAGGTGGGAGGGGACTAGCATATATACTATATGTATGCGTCCGTGAACAAGTACACCTCACTCGGTGTCGGGACTTGTTGGTTAGCGAGGCACGTGCCACATCAAAATTGTGAAATTGGTTATTCAAACATCAGAAAACACCTTTTTGGGCCACGTTCATATATATCCTAGCTAGGACACTCACGTGTGACGCTTCCATCTGTGGGCCCACGAGGCCATCGTCGATGCATGCATGCATGCATCACTTTGACCTACATCGTGAGAGGTTAATTAATTTCACCATCGATGAGAATTCTTTTGGGTTGTACATATATTACGGCAGGAGCATATAGTATGCGGTGAAGAGGGGGAAGGGGACCATCATATGTAGTACGCTTGATATGAACCTCGCTCTCTGTGGGTGCATGGTTTACGGTTTTTGAGGCATGTGGCACATCAAAGTTGTGCATTTCGGGTATTCAACATATATATGTTTGGCCCACATGCAAAGCGGTGGTGGTTGTCCTCTCGCACCCACTTAAGCAGTTATCAGCGATATCGATGCTTTCCATCTGTGGGCCCGCTTGGTCCATCACTTCTTTTTGCCTGACAACAAGAGAGGTTAATTTGACTTAGGAGGGGATTGTTATTTTTGCTCTGGGCTGACATGCATGATACACTTTGAGCACACACATATGCATGTGTACGCATGAATCCCTCCCATCGAGTCGAAGTGGCTAGTACAACAACACCATCATGAACCGATCTTGCTCTGTGTGGGGAGCTAGTGTACGATTTTTGACACACGCACTAGAGGAATGCTGTGTATTCGAACATGCATGCACGCATGACCTCCATACATATGCATGTAGTGGTTCCTTCGAACGATACACTCCCTCGCGTGGTTATCGGTGACAAGCCTATATATTCGTGGGCCCGCGTGGACATCCATGATCACCTTGACCAACAACAAGATAGATTACCATGGCGGATTCTTCATTTGGTTAGTGTTATCGTAGTATAGGTCATGGTGAGATTCAGACCTAATTAAGTTTGAGCGCATATACTATGCACGCATGCATATATGAATCCCCATCGTTGGCTTGAAGTGTGGTGTAACATACATATGCATCGTCAACCTAACCCTCACTTAGTGTGGGGATTTCTAGTTCGAAATCACGGTGCCACATCAAAGTTGTTCATTTTTACTCAAAAACACACCTCTCCATACATATGTTTGGGCCACACGCATGCAGTGGTTGTCTTTGGGGACTAGCTACTTGCGTGATTATTGGCGAGCTATCCCATCTCCGGGGTCGCATGGACGAACATCAGTTTGACCAACAACAAGAGAGAGGTTGTACGACCAAGGTGGATTATTCTTGGTCAGTTTTACGATCCATCTTGGTGAGATATATGCCTCTCTGGCCCGCCGACTGAAAGTGTGTGTGGGGGGGGGGGTGCTACATCGCACTTTGCTAGGTGAACCTCGGTTGGGGGGCATGCATTCATAGCTTAATTAGGATTCCCTTCGTGGCGACACGAGGGGGGGTGGGGGCCTGCTAGCTACTTCGCACTTTGCTAGGTGAACCTCGGTTGGGGGGCATGCTCATAGCTTAGGATTCCCTTCGTGCCGACATGAGGGGGGGCTGCTAGCTACTTCGCACTTTGCTAGGTGAACCTCGGTTGGGGGGGCATGTGCATTCATAGCTTAGGATTCCCTTCGTGCCGACACGAGGAAGGGGTGACTGCTAGCTACTTCGCACTTTGCTAGGGTGAACCTCGGTTGGGGGGGGGGAGGGCATGCATTCATAGCTTAGCTAGGATTCCCTTCATGCCAACACGAGGGAGGGGGGCTGCTAGCAACTTCGCACTTTGCTAGGTGAACCTCGGTTGGGGGGCATGCATTCATAGCCTAGGAATCCCTTCGTGCCGACACGAGGGAGGGGGGCTGCTAGCTCTACTTCACACTTTGCTAGGTGAACCTCGGTTGGGGGGCATGCATTCATAGCTTAGGATTCCCTTCGTGCCGACACGAGGGAGGGGGGCTGCTAGCCACTTCGCAGTTTGCTACGGTGAACCTCGGTTGGGGGGCATGCATTCATATATAGCTTAGGATTCCCTTCATGTCGACACGAGGGAGGAGGGGGGCTGCTAGCTACTTCGCACTTTGCTAGGTGAACCTCGGTTGAGGGGGAGGGGGCATGCATTCATATATAGCTTAGGATCCCCTTTGTGCCGACACGAGGGAGGAGGGGGCTGCTAGCTACTTCGCACTTTGCTAGGTGAACCTCGGTTGAGGGGGAAGGGGACATGCATTCATAGCTTAGGATTCCCATCGTGCCGAGAAGGGTGGAGGGTGGGAGCAAGCAATACCGTGCGCTTTGCGAGAGAGGTGCCACATCGAAGTTGCATTTGGTATTGTAAAATCAAACCACCCTTTTGATGTCTACTACACAACCTTCTTCTTGTAGACGCTGTTCGACCTCCAAGTGCAGAGGTTTGTAGGACAATAGTAAATTTCCCTCAAGTGGATGACCTAAGGTTTATCAATCTGTGGGAGGCGTAGGATGAAGATGGTCTCTCTCAAACAACCCTGCAACCAAATAACAAAGAGTCTCTTGTGTCCCCAACACACCCAATACAATGGTAAATTGTATAGGTGCACTAGTTTGGCGAAGAGATGGTGATACAAGTGCAATATGGATGGTAGATATAGGTTTTCGTAATCTGGAAATATAAAAACAGCAAGGTAGGAAGTGGTAAAAGTGGGCGTAAACGGTATTGCAATGCTAGGAAAAAAGGCCTAAGGTTAGTACTTTCACTGGTGCAAGTTCTCTCAACAATAATAACATAACTGGGTCATATAACTATCCCTCAACATGCAACAAAGAGTCACTCCAAAGTCACTAATAGCGGAGAACAAACAAAGAGATTATGGTAGGGTACGAAACCACCTCAAAATTATTCTTTCTGATCGATCTATTCAAAAGTCCGTAGTAAAATAATACGAAGCTATTCTTTCCGTTCGATCTATCCTAGAGTTCGTACTAGAATAACACCTTAAGACACAAATCAACCAAAACCCTAATGTCACCTAGATACTCCAATGTCACCTCAAGTATCCGTGGGTATGATTATATGATATGCATCACACAATCTCAGATTCATCTATTCAACCAACACAAAGAACTTCAAAGAGTGCCCCAAAGTTTCTACCGGAGAGTCAAGACGAAAACGTGTGCAAACCCCTATGCATAAGTTCACAAGGTCATGATTCGTCTCCAACGTATCTATAATTTATGAAGTATTCATGCTATTTTATTATCTGTTTTGGATGTTTATGGGCTTTACTAAACACTTTTATATTATTTTTGGGACTAACCTATTAACCGGAGGCCCAGCCCAAATTGCTGTTTTCTTGCCTATTTCAGTGTTTTGAAGAAAAGGAATATCAAACGGAGTCCAAACGGAATGAAACCTTCGGGAGCGTTATTTTTGGAACGGAAGCAATCCAGGAGACTTGGAGTGACGTCAGGGAAGCTTCGAGGAAGCCACGAGGCAGGGAGGCGCGCCCTACCCCCTGGGCGCGTGCCCCACCCTCGTGGGCCCCTCATGGCTCCCCTGACCGACTTCTTTCGCCTATATATAGCCATATACCCTAAAAACATCGAGGAGCAGAATAGATCGGGAGTTCCGCCGCCGCAAGCCTCTGTAGCCACCAAAAACCAATCGGGGCCCTGTTCCGGCACCCTGCCAGAGGGGGAATCCCTCTCCGATGGCCATCTTCATCATCACCGGCGCTCTCCATGACGAGGAGGGAGTAGTTAACCCTTGGGGCTGAGGGTATGTACCAGTAGCTATGTGTTTGATCTCTCTCTCGTGTTCTTGATTTGGCACGATCTTGATATATCGCGAGCTTTGCTATTATAGTTGGATCTTATGATGTTTCTCCCCCTCTACTCTCTTGTAATGGATTGATTTTTCCCTTTGAAGTTATCTTATTGGATTGAGTCTTTAAGGATTTGAGAACACTTGATGTATGTCTTGCATGTGCTTATCTGTGGTGACAATGGGATATTCATGTGATCTACTTGATGTATGTTTTGGTGATCAACTTGCGGGTTCCGTGACCTCGTGAACTTATGCATAGGGGTTGGCACACATTTTCGTCTTGACTCTCCGGTAGAAACTTTGGGGCACTCTTTGAAGTACTTTGTGTTGGTTGAATAGATGAATCTGAGATTGTGTGATGCATATCGTATAACCATACCCGCGGATACTTGAGGTGACATTGGAGTATCTAGGTGACATTAGGGTTTTGGTTGATTTGTGTCTTAAGGTGTTATTCTAGTACGAACTCTATGATGGATTGAATGGAAAGAATAGCTTCGTGTTATTTTACTACGGACTCTTGAATAGATCGATCAGAAAGGATAACTTTGAGGTGGTTTCGTACCCTGCCATAATCTCTTCGTTTGTTCTCCGCTATTAGTGACTTTGGAGTGACTCTTTGTTGCATGTTGATTGATAGTTATATGATCCAATTATGTTATTATTGTTGAGAGAACTTGCACTAGTGAAAGTATGAACCCTAGGCCTTGTTTCCTAGCATTGCAATATCGTTTGTGCTCACTTTTATCATCAGTTACCTTGCTGTTTTTATATTTTCAGATTACAAAAACCTATATCTACCATCCATATTGCACTTGTATCACCATCTCTTCACCGAACTAGTGCACCTATACAATTTACCATTGTATTGGGTGTGTTGGGGACACAAGAGACTTTTTGATATTTGGTTGCAGGGTTGTTTGAGAGAGAACATATTCATCCTACGCCTCCCACGGATTGATAAACCTTAGGCCATCCACTTGAGGGAAATTTGCTACTATCCTACAAACCACTGCACTTGGAGGCCCAACAACGTCTACAAGAAGAAGGTTGCGTAGTAGACATCAGGTCACTGAACCCGCAAGTTGATCACCAAAACATACATCAAGTAGATCACGTGAATATCCCATTGTCACCACAGATAAGCACATGCAAGACATACATCAAGTGTTCTCAAATCCTTAAAGACTCAATCCGATAAGATAACTTCAAAGGGAAAACTCAATCCATCATAAGAGAGTAGAGGGGGAGAAACATCATAAGATCCAACTATAATAGCAAAGCTCGCGATACATCAAGATCGTGCCAAGTCAAGAACACGAGAGAGAGAGAGAGAGAGATCAAACACATAGCTACTGGTACATACCCTCAGCCCCGAGGGTGAACTACTCCCTCCTCGTCATGGAGAGTGTCGGGATGATGAAGATGGCCACCGGTGAGGGATCCCCCTCCAGCAGGGTGCCGGAATAGGGTCGCGATTTGTTTTTGGTGGCTACAGAGGCTTGCGGCGGCGGAACTCCCGATCTAGGTTATGTTCTGGAAGTTTGGGTATATATAAGAGGTGTTGGCGTCGGGAACAAGTCAGGGGGGTCCTCATGGCGGCCACGAGGTAGGGGGCGCGCCTAGGGGGTAGGGCGCGCCCCCCACCCTCGTGGGTGCCTCGAGACTCTTCTGGCCGATCTCCGATACTCCGTGGGCTTCTTCTGGTCCAAAAATAATCTCCGTGAAATTTCAGGTCAATTGGACTCTGTTTGGTTTTCCTTTTCTGCGATACTCAAAAACAAGGAAAAAACAGAAACTGGCACTGGGCTCTAGGTTAATAGGTTAGTCCCAAAAATCATACAAAATAGCATATAAATGCATATAAAACATCCTAGACGGATAATATAATAGCATGGAACAATCAAAAATTATAGATACGTTGGAGACGTATCACCTTTTGATACATAAATTTGGTCCACATGCAAGTGTGTTCATCTTCTGACCCTCTCCCGCATCATTTTTCGCCAAATTTATGAACATTAGACAAGTTAGATGACGCAACAAACACGGTTCACTCAAACTAACCGTGTGCCACGCCGGTGCACCTATCACGCACACATCCGCATAGTACATTGGGCTCCAGGGGCCTCCCCCTCTCAAAAATATCTACCCGCTTCGAGGGTTTTTCTGTTTCATAACACACAGTTGTTATCTCTGGACTGTGTGTGATGTTTCTTGTTCCCAATCCCGCCTGCATCGAAAATATCTGCCCGCCTCGAGGGTTTTTCTTTTTCATAACACACGGTTGTTATCTCTGGACCGTGAGCGATGCACTATCATCAAAATTTTCAGTAGCCCGGCATTTCACTGCTGCGTTTGACTCCCACGTAGTAAAATTTTCGGTACCCGCGTCATTTCCTCAAACACCCCGCCCCCCCCCTACACACACACACACACACACCAAAACCTCCTCGGGCAAGCGCGCGCGCACACACACACACCCCCTCCCTCGCTCGAAACCCTAGCAAAGTACCCGCCGCCGCTGCCGCCGCCGCAAGGCCTCCATTGGCAACATCTGCCGGTTTTCCCGTGTAGCTTACCCACCGATCTCCATACCCAGGCCGCCCTGAGTTTCTTAGATGACGCCTTCCAAACGCCCCCTTTCCCACAGATCCCAATCCCCATCCCCCACTCCAGAGCATCGCAGCCTAAGCCCGGCTACGCTTCCCGTGGAGCTCGAGGAGCAACTGGAAAGAGGTGTATAGCGGTCTCTTCGCCCGACGTCGCCGAGGAAGCTGACGACCATTACTGGCGGCAGGCACTCAAGCAGCGGGCTAGAGTATGCGGGCATGTCTCGTCCGCCGGCTACGACATCGAGGTCATCGACAGCGATGCCCTGAGGCGGGTTGTGTCACAAGTTAAGTGGCCCACCCACAACCCCTCGGGTTCAACCGCCGTCGATCTCATCCATGGCCCCGCCGCTGATCTCCTCTAGCTCGCTGTCAACAATTTGCCATTCTACATCGCCATCGAGCCTCTTTTGTCATTTCTGAAGGACACGTTCTGTGACGCTGGCTTCACAGCTTCCAAGTCAGACCTCATCGACGGCGACCACGAGGAGGGCACCCTCTCCGGCTCTTCCAAGGGGAAAGAGCCCATCTGCTCTTCCAAGGGGAAAGTGCCCGACCGCGACATCAGGGAGGGCACCCTACAGCCGTGCTCTTCCAAGGGGAAGGAGCCCATCTGCGACAACATGGAGCACATCCAGGGTCCGTGCTCTTCCCACGGAAAGGATCCCATTTGTGACAAGTGAGGAAACCCATGATTTGTTTATTTCAGTTGTTCACAATGTGATGCTCTATATGTGCAATTATTTATTGTGCCGTACATTTCATCAATCCAGTTTTAAACGTACCGATAGGAATGCATATATTTGCTTGCTGTTAAGCCTAATATAGCTAGCATATGCCTCTTTTAAAGTTTTTTGATTGTTCGGTTGTTTGTAGTTAGCATATGTTCAGTTTGAAATGCTACCTTTGGTTGTTCGTAGTATGCCTTGTTTATTCCAGTTATTCACAATGTGATGTTCTATATGTGCAAGTATGAATTGTGCAGTTCAATTTCATCAGTACCAGTTTCAACAATACAACTATGAATGACTATATTTGGTTGCTGCATCTTGTAGTTGACACGCCTTTCCTTTTTTATTTAACCATAACCAGTGTACTTAGACCGCCACAATACCAGTTTGAATGACCATGTTTTCTTGTTATTAAATGTTAAGCCTGTTGCAGTTAGCACACCTTTCCACTTGTTTTGCTTTACTAGCGTGCTTAAACCTGCACACTGAAGCTATCTTTTGGAGATTATTTTGTCTGCCATGTGTAATTTTGGTTGATGTTTAGCCTGTTGTGCTTAACATGCTTCTTGATGTACCTACACAGGACAATTTTGGGAATGACTGTTGTTTTCCATCGAGGTCAGTTTCATCCCATGGCTTATATCTGCTCACTGTTCATGATATCCGTAGCTGGTACCATATAGGCCGGCAGCAGATAAGGGACTAACTGATACGTCTCCAACGTATCTATAATTTTTGATTGTTCCATGCTATTATATTATCTGTTTTGTATGTTTAATGGGCTTTATTATGCACTTTTATATTATTTTTGAGACTAACCTATTAACCGAAGGCCCAGTGCAAATTGTTGTTTTTTTTTACCTATTTCAGTGTTTCGCAGAAAAGGAATATCAAACGGAATCCAAACGGAATGAAACCTTCGCGAGGATCGTTTTTGGAACAAACTCAATCCAGGAGACTTGGAGTGGACGTCAAGGAAGCAAGAAGGCGGCCACGAGGTAGGGAGGCGCGCCCAGGGGGTAGGCGCGCCCCCCACCCTCGTGGGCCCCTCGTGGCTCCACCGACCTACTTCTTTCGCCTATATATACTCATATACCCTGAAAACATCCAGGAGCACCATGAAACCGTATTTCCACCACCGCAACCTTCTGTACCCGTGAGATCCCATCTTGGGGCCTTTTCCGGCACTCCGCCGGAGGGGGAATCGATCACGGAGGGCTTCTACATCAACACCATAGCCTTTCCGATGATGTGTGAGTAGTTTACCACAGACCTTCGGGTCCATAGTTATTAGCTAGATGACTTCTTCTCTCTCTTTGGATCTCAATACAAAGTTCTCCTAGATTCTCTTGGAGACCTATTCGATGTAAGTCTTTTCGCGGTGTGTTTGTCGAGATCCGATGAATTGTGGGTTTATGATCAAGATTATCTATGAACAATATTTGATTCTTCTCTGAATTCTTATATGCATGATTTAATATCTTTGCAAGTCTCTTCGAATTATCAGTTTGGTTTGGCCTACTAGATTGATCTTTCTTGCAATGGGAGAAGTGCTTAGCTTTGGGTTCAATCTTGTGGTGTCCTTTCCCAATGACAGCAGGGGCAGCAAGGCACGTATTGTATTGTTGCCATCGAGGATAAAAAGATGGGGTTTATATCATATTGTTTGAGTTTATCCCTCTACATCATGTCATCTTGCCGAATGCGTTACTCTGTTCTTGTGAACTTAATACTCTAGATGCATGCTGGATAGCGGTCGATGTGTGGAGTAATAGTAGTAGATGCAGAATCGTTTCGGTCTACTTGTCACGGACGTGATGCCTATATACATGATCATGCCTAGATATTCTCATAACTATGCTCTTTTCTATCAATTGCTCGACAGTAATTTGTTCACCCACCGTAGATTATGCTATCTTGAGAGAAGCCACTAGTGAAACCTATGGCCCCCGCGTCTATCTTCCATCATATTAATCTCCCGTCAACTAGCTATTTCTGTCGCCGTTTATTTTGCAATCTTTACTTTTCCATCTATACAACAAAAATACCAAAAATATTTATCTTGTTATCTTTATTAGATCTCACTTTTGCAAGTGGCCGTGAAGGGACTGACAACCCCTTTATCGCGTTGGTTGCAAGGTTCTTGATTGTTTGTGTAGGTACGAGGGACTTGAGTGTAGTCTCCTACTGGATTGATACCTTGGTTCTCAAAAACTGAGGGAAATACTTACGCTACTTTGCTGCATCACCCTTTCCTCTTCAAGGGAAAACGAACGCATGCTCAAGAGGTAGCAAGAAGTATTTCTGGCGCCGTTGCCTGGGAGGCTCACGCCAAGTCAAGTCAAGATTTGATCTCCTGCCAACGTGCGATTTCTGGCGCCGTTGCCGGGGAGGCTTACGCACAAGTCAAGACATACCTAGTACACATCACACACTCTTCTCCCTTGCATTACATTATTTTCCATTTGCCTCTCATTTTCCTCTCCCCCACTTCACCTTTACCGTTTTATTCGCCCTCTTTTTCCGTTTGTCTCTTTTCGCTTGCTTCTAGTGTATCCGTGGGTTTGATCGTTTGTTTCGTCATCATGGCTAGTCCTTCTATCATTATTAGTACTCCCGATCATAAATTTCTTAATTTTAAACAAAGGGAGGGAGAAAATCTAAAAGATGCTTGGCATAGAATTTGCAATGCTTAGAATAGATCTACTAGGAAGCAATCTACTTCTGTTCTTCTTCGCAATTTTTATGTAGGCATCACTCCTTGGAACAGATATATGCTTGAGACCATTACCGGAGGGAATTTCTTGAGTAGCCATAGTTTTGATTCTTATAATGCTATGTTATATTTGTTTGGCCCACCACCTCTTTTGGTTAATGGAACTATCTTTACTTTGGAACATGTGATGCAAAGGCTTGAAATTATTGAAAATAAAGTTGCCACTGTAAAGTTGATTGAAAATTTGGATAAAAAGATCCACAACCAAATTACCCAATACGGATCTAAGGTAGGAGTTGCTCTTAAAATTTTTAAACAAAAGGAACACATAGTTAACGAAAAGATAGATCAAGATTCCACAAGAATTGATAAACTTGAGGATATTATTACCAACTTAGGGTCTGCCTTTTCTTCCGTGAAAAATACCCCGAATCCTCCTACTACTAAAGTTGCCAAGTTTATGTATGTGCCTAAAAATAAAGGTGAACCTTCTAGTAAGGAAAATGCGGATCCCAAATCAATAAGTGTTCACCCCAACTTTTTCGCTATCATTAAGGAACCTTTTGCTACAAATGAATTTCTTGATTTCTTGCCTAGGAGTTTGATAATTAATAAAAAGAAGGAAACTCTTAGGGGTTATAAGTGTTCTATTGAAGAATTGCCAACCAAAGATGACAATACCTAGATCTATTCTTGTTTTGATGCCTAGCTAGGGGCGTTAAACGATAGCGCTTGTTGGGAGGCAACCCAATTTTATTTTTGTTTCTTGCTTTTTGTTTCTGTTTAGTAATAAATAATTCATCTAGCTTCTGTTTAGATGTTTTTTCTATGTTTTAATTAGTTTTTGTGCCAAGTAGGACCAATAGGATCTTCTTGGGTGATAATTGTTTGATCTTGCTGAAAAAGACAGAAACTTTGCGGTCATGAAAATAATTGTTAAAATTCACCAGAACGTGATAAATTACTAATTATTTTTTCAGTAGATCAATATACAAATTATCCAGGTTTTCCTAGTTTTTCAGAATTTGTGGAGTTCCAGAAATTTTCGAACAAATCTGATTGCTACAGACTATTCTGTTTTTGACAGATTCTGTTTTTCGTGTGTTGTTTGCTTATTTTGATGAATCTATGGCTAGTATCGGGGGGTATGAACCATAGAGAAGTTGGAATACAGTAGTTTTAACACCAATATAAATAAATAATGAGTTCATTACAGTACCTTGAGGTGGTTATTTGTTTTCTTATACTAACGGAGCTCATGAGATTTTCTGTTGAGTTTTGTGTTGTGAAGTTTTCAAGTTTTGGGTAAAGATTTGATGGATTTTGGAACAAGGAGTGGCAAGATCCTAAGATTGGGGATGCCCAAGGCACCCCAAGGTAAAATTCAAGGACAACCAAAAGCCTAAGCTTGGGGATGCCCCGGAAGGCATCCCCTCTTTCGTCTTTGTCTATCGGTAACTTTACTTGAGGCTATATTTTTATTCACCACATGATATGTGTTTTGCTTGGAGCGTCTTGTATGATTTCAGTCTTTGCTTTTTGGTTTACCACAATAATACTTGATGTACACACCTTTTGGAGAGACACACATGAATTGGAATTTATTAGAATACTCTATGTGCTTCACTTATATCTTTTGAGCTATATAATTTCGCTCTAGTGCTTCACTTATATCTTTTAGAGCACGGTGGTGGTTTTATTTTATAGAAATTATTGATATCTTATGCTTCACTTATATTATTTGAGAGTCTATTAGAACAGCATGGTAATTTGCTTTGGCTATAAAATTAGTCCTAAAATCATGAGCATCCAAGATGGGTATAATAAAAACTATCATATAAAGTGCATTGAATACTATGAGAAGTTTGATACTTGATGATTGTTTTGAGATATGAATGAAGGAAATATGCCCTAGAGGCAATAATAAAGTTATTATTTATTTCCTTATATCATGATAAATGTTTATTATTCATGCTAGAATTGTATTAACCGGAAACATAATACTTGTGTGAATACATAGACAAACAGAGTGTCACTAGTATGCCTCTACTTGACTAGCTCGTTAATCAAAGATGGTTGAGTTTCCTAGCCATGGACATGAGTTCTCATTTGATTAACGGGATCACATCATTAGGAGAATGATGTGATTGACTTGACCCATTTCGTTAGCTTAGCACTTGATCGTTTAATATGTTGCTATTGCTTTCTTCATGACTTATACATGTCCCTATGACTATGAGATTATGCAAATCCCGTTTACCGGAGGAACACTTTGTGTGCTACCAAACGTCACAACATAACTGGGTGATTATAAATGTGCTCTACAGGTGTCTCCGAAGGTACTTGTTGGGTTGGCGTATTTCGAGATTAGGATTTGTCACTCCGATTGTCGGAGAGGTATCTCTGGGCCCACTCGGTAATGCACATCACTATAAGCCTTGCAAGCATTGTAACTAATGAGTTAGTTATAGGATGATGTGTTACGGAACGAGTAAAGAGACTTGCCAGTAACGAGATTGAACTAGGTATTGAGATACCGACGATCGAATCTCGGGCAAGTAACATACCGATGACAAAGGGAACAACGTATGTTGTTACGCGGTTTGACCGATAAAGATGTTTGTAGAATATGTGGGAACCAATATGAGCATACAGGTTCCGCTATTGTTTATTGGCCGGAGATGTGTCTCGGTCATGTCTACATAGTTCTCGAACCCGTAGGGTCCGCACACTTAAAGTTTCGGTGACGATTGTATTATGAGTTTATGTGATTTGATGTACCGAAGGTAGTTCGGAGTCCCGGATGTGATCACGGACATGACGAGGAGTCTCGAAATGGCCGAGACGTAAAGATCGATATATTGGACGACTATATTTGGATACCGGAATGGTTCCGGGTGAGATCGGGATAATACCGGAACACCGAGGGGTTATCGGAACACCGGGGAGTTATCGGAACCCCCCGGGAGGTATATGGGCCTTAATGGGCTTTAGTGGAAAGGAGGGGAAAGGAGCAAGGGAGAGCCCCCCCCCAAGCCCAATCCGAATTGGGAGGGGGGCCGGCCCCCCTTCCTCCCTCCTTCCTCTTCCTGCCCTCTCCCTCTCCAAATAGGAAAAGGAGGAGTCCTACTCCCGGTGGGAATAGGACTCCCCCTTGGGCGCGCTTCCTCCCCTTGGCCGGCCCTCTCCTCCCCCCTTTATATACGGAGGAGGGGGCACCCCATAGACACAACAATTGATCTCTTAAACGTGTGCGGTGCCCCCTCCACCATATTCCACCTCGATCATATCGTAGCGGTGCTTAGGCGAAGCCCTGCGTCGGTAGCATCATCATCACCATCACGACGCCGTCATGCTGACGGAACTCTCTCGTGAAGCTCTGCTAGATCGGAGTTCGCGGGACGTCATCGAGCTGAACGTGTGCTGAACTCGGAGGTGTCGTACGTTCGGTACTTGGATCGGTCGGATTGTGAAGACGTACGACTACATCAACCACGTTGTGCTAACGCTTCCGCTTTCGGCCTACGAGGGTACGTGGACATACTCTCCCCTCTCGTTGCTATGCATCACCATGATCCTGTGTGTGTGTAGGAATTTTTTTGAAATTACTATGTTCCCCTACAGTGGTATCCGAGCCTGGTTTTATGCGTAGATGTTATATGCACGAGTAGAACACAAGTGAGTTGTGGGCCATACAAGTCATACTGCTTACCAGCATGTCATACTTTGGTTCGGCGGTATTGTTGAATGAAGCGGCCTGGACCGACATTACACGTACGCTTACGCGAGACTTGTTGTACCGACGTGCTTTGCACACAGGTGGCTGGCGGGTGTCAGTTTCTCCAACTTTAGTTGAACCGAGTGTGGCTACGCCCGGTCCTTGAGAAGGTTAAAACAACACTAACTTGACGAACTATCATTGTGGTTTTGATGCGTAGGTAAGAACGGTTCTTGCTCAGCCCGTAGCAGCCATGTAAAACTTGCAACAACAAAGTAGAGGATGTCTAACTTGTTTTTGCAGGGCATGTTGTGATGTGATATGGTCAAGACATGATGCTATATTCTATTGTATGAGATGATCATGTTTTGTAACCGAGTTATCGGCAACTCGCAGGAGCCATATGGTTGTCGCTTTATTGTATGCAATGCAATCGCCCTGTAATGCTTTACTTTATCACTAAGCGGTAGCGATAGTCGTAGAAGCATAAGTTGGCGAGACGACAACGATGCTACGATGGAGATCAAGGTGTCGCGCCGGTGACGATGGTGATCATGACAGTGCTTCGGAGATGGAGATCACAAGCACAAGATGATGATGGCCATATCATATCACTTATATTGATTGCATGTGATGTTTATCTTTTATGTATCTTATCTTGCTTTGATTGACGGTAGCATTATAAGATGATCTCTCACTAAATTTCAAGGTACAAGTGTTCTCCCTGAGTATGCACCGTTGCAAAAGTTCTTCGTGCTGAGACACAACGTGATGATCGGGTGTGATAGGCTCTACGTTCAAATACAACGGGTGCAAAACAGTTGCACACGCGGAATACTCAGGTTAAACTTGACGAGCCTAGCATATGCAGATATGGCCTCGGAACACTGAGACCGAAAGGTCGAGCGTGAATCATATAGTAGATATGATCAACATACTGATGTTCACCATTGAAACTACTCCATCTCACGTGATGATCGGACATGGTTTTAGTTGATTTGGATCACGTGATCACTTAGAGGATTAGAGGGATGTCTATCTAAGTGGGAGTTCTTAAGTAATATGATTAATTGAACTTTAATTTATCATGAACTTAGTCCTGGTAGTATTAGCATATCTATGTTGTAGATCAATAGCTCGCGTTTGGCTCCCCTGTTTTATTTTTTATATGTTCCTAGAGAAAAATAAGTTGAAATATGTTAGTAGCAAAGATGCGGACTAGCTCCGTGATCTAAGGATTATCCTCATTGCTGCACAGAAGTATTATGTCCTTGATGCACCGCTAGGTGACAGAACTATTGCAGGAGCAGATGCAGACGTTTCGAACGTTTTGACAAAAGCTCGGTATGATAACTACTTGATAGTTTAGTGCACCATGCTTTACGGCTTAGAACCGGGACTTCAAAATGTTTTGAACGCCACGGAGCATATAAGATGTTCCAAGAGTTGAAATTGGTATTTCATACTCATCCCGTGTCAAGAGGTATGAGACCTCTGACATTACTTTGCCTACAAGATGGAGGAGAATAGCTCAACTAGTAAGCATGTGCTCGGATTGTCTGAGTACTACAATCACTTGAATCAAGTGGGAGTTAATCTTCCAGATAAGATAGTGATTGACAGAGTTCTCTATTCACTATCACCAAGTTGCTAGAACTTCATGATGAACTATAATATGCAAGGGATAACGGAAACGATTCCCAAGCTCTTCGTCATGCTGAAATCAACAAAGGTAGAAATCAAGAAAAGCATCAAGTTTTGATGGTTAATGAGACCACTAGTTTCAAGAAAAGGGCAAAGGGAAGAAGGGGAACTTCAAGAAGAATGGCAAGCAAGTTGCTGCCCAAGTGAAGAGCCCAAGTCTGGACCTAAGCCTGAGACTAAGTGCTTCTACTGCAAAGGGACTAGTCACTGGAAGCGGAACTGCCCCAAGTATTTGGCGGATAAGAAGGATGGCAAAGTGAACAAAGGTATATTTGATATACATGTTATTGATGTGTACTTTACTAGTGTTTATAGCAACCCCGCGGTATTTGATACTAGTTCAGTTTCTAAGAGTAGTAACTCGAAACGGGAGTTGCAGAATGAACATAAACTAGTTAAGGGTGAAGTGACGATGTGTGTTGGAAGCAGTTCCAAGATTGATATGATCATCATCGCACACTCCCTATACTTTCGGGATTAGTGTTGAACCTAAATAAATGTTATTTGGTGTTTGCGTTGAGCATGAATATGATTTGATCATGTTTATTGCAATATGGTTATTCATTTAAGTTAGAGAACAATTGTTGTTCTGTTTACATGAATAAAACCTTGTATGGTCATACACACCAACGAAAATGGTTTGTTGGATCTCGATCGTAGTAATACAGATGTTCATAATATTGAAGCCAAAATATGCAAAGTTAATAATGATAGTGCAACTTATTTGTGGCACTAGCGTTTAGGTCATATTGGTGTAAAGCGCATGAAGAAACTCCATGCTGATGGGATTTTGGAATCACTTGATTATGAATCACATGATGCTTGCGAACCATGCCTTATGGGCAAGATGACTAAAACTCCGTTCTACGTAACAATGGAGCAAGAAACTGACTTGTTGGAAATAGTACATACTGATGTATGCGATCCGATGAGTGTTGAGGCTCGCGGCGAGTATCATTATTTTTGACCTTCACAGATGATTTGAGCAGATATGGGTATATCTACTAGATGAAACATAAGTCTGAAACATTTGAAAAGTTCATATAATTTCAAAGTGAAGTGGAAAATCATCATAACAAGAAAATAAAGTTTCTACGATCTGATCATGGAGGAGAATATTTGAGTTACGAGTTTGGTCTTCATTTGAGACAATGCGGAATAGTTTCGCAACTCACGCCACCTGAAACACCATAGCATAATGGTGTGTCCGAACATCGTAACTGTACTTTATTAGATATGGTGCAATCTATGATGTCTCTTACCGATTTACCACTATCGTTTTGGGGTTATGCATTAGAGACAGCTTCATTCACGTTAAAAAGGGCACGATCTAAATCCGTTGAGACGACACTATATGAACTATCGTTTGGCAAGAAACCAAAGTTGTCGTTTCTTAAAGTTTGGTGTTGCAATGCTTATGTGAAAAGGTTTCAACCTGATAAGCTCGAACCCAAATCGGAGAAATGTGTCTTCATAGGATACCCAAAGGAGACTATTGGGTACACCTTCTAATCACAGATCCAAAGGCAAAATATTCGTTGCTAAGAATGGATTCTTTCTAGAGAAGGAGTTTCTCTCAAAAGAAGTGAGTGGGAGGAAAGTAGAACTTGATGAGGTAACTGTACCTGCTCCCTTATTGGAAAGTAGTTCATCACAGAAATCTATACCTGTGACTACTACACCAATTAGTGAGGAAGCTAATGATGATGATCATGTAACTTCAGATCAAGTTACTACCGAACCTCGTAGGTAAACCAGAGTGAGATCCGCACCAGAGTGGTATGGTAATCCTGTTTTGGAGGTCATGTTACTTGACCATGACGAACCTACGAACTATGAGGAAGCGATGATCAGCCCAGATTCCACGAAATGGCTTGAGGCCATGAAATCTGAGATGAGATCCATGTATGAGAACAAAGTGTGGACTTTGGTTGACTTGCCCGATGATCGGCAAGCCATAGAAAATAAATGGATCTTCAAGAGGAAGACGGACGCTGATAGTAGTGTTACTATCTACAAAGCTAGACTTGTAGAAAAATGTTTTTGACAAAGTTCAAGGTGTTGACTACGATGAGATTTTCTCACTCGTAGCGATGCTTAAGTCTGTCTGAATCATGTTAGCAAATTGCCACATTTTATGAAATCTGGCAAATGGATGTCAAAACTACATTCCTTAATGGATTTCTTAAAGAAGAGTTGTATATGATGCAACCAGAAGGTTTTGTCAGACCTAAAGGTGCTAACAAAATGTGCAAGCTCCAGCGATCCATCTATTGACTGATGCAAGCATCTCGGAGTTGGAATATACGTTTTGATAAGTTGATCAAAGCATATATAGTTTTATACAGACTTGCGGTGAAGCCTATATTTACAAGAAAGTGAGTTGGAGCACTACAGCATTTTTGATAAGTATATGTGAATGACATATTTTTGATCGGAAATAATGTAGAATTATTCTGCAAAGCATAAAGGAGTGTTTGAAAGGAGTTTTTTCAAAGAAAGACCTCGGTGAAGCTGCTTACATATTGAGCATCAAGATCTATAGAGATAGATCAAGACGCTTGATAAGTTTTTTCAATGAATACATACCTTTGACAAGATTTTGAAGTAGTTCAAAATGGAACAGGCAAAGAAAGAGTTCTTGCCTGTGTTACAAGGTGTGAAATTGAGTAAGACTCAAAGCCCGACCATGGCAGAAGATAGAAAGAGAATGAAAGTCATTCCCTATGCCTCAGCCATAGGTTCTATAAAGTATGCCATGCTGTGTACAAGATCTATTGTATACCCTACACTGATTTTGGCAAGGGAGTACAATAGTGATCTAGGAGTAGATCACTGGACAGCGGTCAAAATTATCCTTAGTGGAATAAGGATATGTTTCTCGATTATGGAGGTGACAAAAGGTTCTTCGTAAAGAGTTACGTCGATGCAAGCTTTGACACCGATCTGGATGACTCTAAGTCTCGATCTAGATACATATTGAAAGTGGGAGCAATTAGCTAGAGTAGCTCCGTGCAGAGCATTGTTAACATAGAAATTTGCAAAATACATACGGATCTGAATATGGCAGACCCGTTGACTAAACTTCTCTCACAAGCAAAACATGATCACACCTTAGTACTCTTTGGGTGTTAATCACATAGCGATGTGAACTACATTATTGACTCTAGTAAACCCTTTGGGTGTTGGTCACATGACGATGTGAACTATGGGTGTTAATCACATGGTGATGTGAACTATTGATGTTAAATCACATGGTGACGTGATCTAGATTATTGACTCTAGTGCAACTGGGAGACTGAAGGAAATATGCCCTAGAGGCAATAATAGAGTTATTGTTTATTTCCTTATATCATGATAAATGTTTATTATTCATGCTAGAATTGTATTAACCGGAAACATAATACTTGTGTGAATACATAGACAAACAGAGTGTCACTAGTATGCCTCTACTTGACTAGCTCGTTAATCGAAGATGGTCGAGTTTCCTAGCCATGGACATGAGTTCTCATTTGATTAACGGGATCACATCATTAGGAGAATGATGTGATTGACTTGACCCATTCCGTTAGCTTAGCACTTGATCGTTTAGTATGTTGCTATTGCTTTCTTCATGACTTATACATGTTCCTATGACTATGAGATTATGCAACTCCCGTTTACCGGAGGAACACTTTGTGTGCTACCAAACGTCACAACGTAACTGGGTGATTATAAAGGTGCTCTACAGGTGTCTCCGAAGGTACTTGTTGGGTTGGCGTATTTCGAGATTAGGATTTGTCACTCCGATTGTCGGAGAGGTATCTCTGGGCCCACTCGGTAATGCACATCACTATAAGCCTTGCAAGCATTGTAACTAATGAGTTAGTTACAGGATGATGTGTTACGGAACGAGTAAAGAGACTTGCCAGTAACGAGATTGATCTAGGTATTGAGATACCGACGATCGAATCTCGGGCAAGTAACATACCGATGACAAAGGGAACAACATATGTTGTTATGCGGTTTGACCGATAAAGATCTTCGTAGAATATGTGGGAGCCAATATGAGCATCCAGGTTCTGCTATTGGTTATTTGTCGGAGACGTGTCTCGGTCATGTCTACATAGTTCTCGAACCCGTAGGGTCCGCACGCTTAAAGTTTTGGTGACGATTGTATTATGAGTTTATGTGATTTGATGTACCGAAGGTAGTTAGGAGTCCCGGATGTGATCACGGACATGACAAGGAGTCTCGAAATGGTCGAGACGTAAAGATCGATAGATTGGACGACTATATTTGGATACCGGAATGGTTCCGGGTGAGATCGGGATAATACCGGAGCACCGGGGGGTTATTGGAACCCCCCAGGAGGTATATGGGCCTTAATGGGGTTTAGTGGAAAGGAGGGGAAAGGAGCAAGGGAGAGGGAGCCCCCCCTCCCCCAAGCCCAATCTGGATTGGGAGGCGGGCCGGCCCCCCTTTCCTTCCTCCCTCCTTCCTCTTCCTTCCCTCTCCCTCTCCAAATAGGAAAAGGAGGAGTCCTACTCCCGGTGGGAATAGGACTCCCCCCTTGGGCGCGCCTCCTTCCCTTGGCCGGCCCTCTCCTCCCCCTTTATATACGGAGGAGGGGGGCACCCCATAGACACAACAATTGATCTCTTGATCTCTTAGCCGTGTGCGGTGCCCCCCTCCACCATATTCCACCTCGATCATATCGTAGCGGTGCTTAGGCGAAGCCCTGCATTGGTAGCATCATCATCACCATCACCACGCCGTCGTGCTGACGGAACTCTCCCGTGAAGCTCTTCCGGATCGGAGTTCGCGGGACGTCATCGAGCTGAACGTGTGCTGAACTCGGAGGTGTCGTACGTTCGGTACTTGGATCGGTCGGATCGTGAAGACGTACGACTACATCAACCGCGTTGTGCTAACACTTCCGCTTTCGTTCTATGAGGGTACGTGGACATACTCTCCCCTCTCGTTGCTATGCATCACCATGATCCTGTGTGTGCGTAGGAAATTTTTTGAAATTCCTACATTCCCCTACAATGAAAATGGTGATATTAGAGTCATGTTAGTTGAGTAGTTGTGAATTTTATAAATACTTGTGCTAAATTTTGTGATTCCCATAGCATGCACGTATGGCGAACCGTTATGTGATGAAGTCGGAGCATGATTTATTTATTGATTGTCTTCCTTATGAGTGGCTGTCGGGGACGAGCGATGGTCTTTTCCTACCAATCTATCCCCCTAAGAGCATGTGCGTAGTACTTCGTTTCGATAACTAATAGATTTTTGCAATAAGTATGTGAGTGCTTTATGACTAATGTTGAGTCCATGGATTATACGCACTCTCACCCTTCCACCATTGCTAGCCTCTCTAATACCGCGCACCTTTTGCCGGTATCATACACCCACCATATACCTTCCTCAAAACAGCCACCATACCTACCTATTATGGCATTCCCATAGCCATTCCGAGATATATTGCCATGCAACTTACCACCGTTCCGTTTACTATGACACGCTCCATCATTGTCATATTGCTTTGCATGATCATGTAGTTGACATCGTATTTGTGGCAAAGCCACCTTTATAATTCTTTCATACATGTCACTCTTGATTCATTGCATATCCCGGTACACCGCCGGAGGCATTCACATAGAGTCATATTTTGTTCTAAGTATTGAGTTGTAAGTAAATAAAAGTGTGATGATCATCATTATTAGAGCATTGTCCCAAGTGAGGAAAGGATGATGGAGACTATGATTCCCCCACAAGTCGGGATGAGACTCCGGACAAAAAAAAAGAAAAAAAAGGAGGCCATAAAAAAGAGAAAAAGGCCCAAACAAAAAAATGAGAGAAAAAGAGAGAAGGGGCAATGTTACTATCCTTTTACCACACTTGTGCTTCAAAGTAGCACCGTGATCTTCATGATAGAGAGTCTCCTATGTTGTCACTTTCATTTACTAGTGCGAATTTTACATTATAGAACTTGGCTTGCATGTTCTAATGATGGGCTTCCTCAAAATGCCCTAGGTCTTCGTGAGCAAGCGAGTTGGATGCACACCCACTTAGTTTCTTTTGTTGAGCTTTCATACACTTATAGCTCTAGTGCATCCGTTGCATGGCAATCCCTACTCACTCACATTGATATCTATTGATGGGCATCTCCATAGCCCGTTGATACGCCTAGTTGATGTGAGACTATCTTCTCCTTTTTGTCTTCTCCACAACCACCATTCTATTCCACATATAGTGCTATGTCCATGGCTCACGCTCATGTATTGCGTGAAAATTGAAAAGGTTTGAAAACATCAATAGTATGAAACAATTGCTTGGCTTGTCATCGGGGTTGTGCATGATTTAAATATTTTGTGTGATGAAGATAGAGCATAGCCAGACTATATGATTTTGTAGGGATAACTTTCTTTGGCCATGTTATTTTGAGAAGACATGATTGCTTTGTTAGTATGCTTGAAGTATTATTATTTTTATGTCAATATTAAACTTTTGTCTCGAATCTTTCGGATCTGAACATTCATGCCACAATAAAGAAAATTACATTGAGAACTATGCTAGGTAGCATTTCACATCAAAAATTATGTTTTTATCATTTACCTACTCGAGGACGAGCAGGAATTAAGCTTCGGGGTGCTATTATAATTTTTGATTGTTCCATGCTATTATATTATCTGTTTTGGATGTTTAATGGGCTTTATTATGCACCTTCATATTATTTTTGGGAGTAACCTATTAACCGAAGGCCCAGTGCAAATTGATGTTTTTTTGCCTATTTCAGTGTTTCGTAGAAAAGGAAAATCAAACGGAATCCAAACGGAATGAAACCTTCGCGAGGATTGTTTTTGGAACAAACGCAATCCAGGAGAGTTGGAGTGGATGTCAAGGAAGCAACGAGGCGGCCATGAGGTAGGCAGGCGCGCCCATGGGGGTAGGCGCGCCCCTCACCCTCGTGGGCCCCTCGTGGCTCCACCGACCTGCTTCTTTCGCCTATATATACTCATATACCCTGAAAACATCCAGGAGCACCACGAAACCCTATTTCCACTGCGGCATCCTTATGTACCTGTGAGATCCCATCTTGGGGCCTTTTCCGGCGCTCCGCCGGAGGGGGAATCGATCATGGAGGGCTTCTACATCAACACCATAGCCTCTCCGATGATGTGTGAGTAGTTTACCACAGACCTTCGGGTCCATAGTTATTAGCTAGATGGCTTATTCTCTCTCTTTGGATCTCAATACAAAGTTCTCCTCGATTCTCTTGGAGATTTATTCGATGTAATTATTTTTGCGGTGTGTTTGTCGACATCCGATGAATTGTGAGTTTATGATCAAGATTATCTATGAACAATATTTGTTTCTTCTCTGAATTCTTATATGCATGATTTAATATCTTTGCAAGTCTCTTTGAATTATCAGTTTGGTTTGGCCTACTAGATTGATCTTTCTTGCAATGGGAGAAGTGCTTAGCTTTGGGTTCAATCTTGCGGTGTCCTTTCCCAGTGACAGCAGGGGCAGCAAGGCACGTATTGTATTGTTGCCATCGAGGATAAAAAGATGGGGTTTATATCATATTGCTTGAGTTTATCCCTCTACATCATGTCATCTTGCCTAATGCGTTACTCTGTTCCTATGAACTTAATACTCTAGATGCATGCTGGATAGCGGTCGATATGTGGAGTAATAGTAGTAGATGCAGAATCGTTTCGGTCTACTTGTCACGAACGTGATGCCTATATACATGATCATGCCTAGATATTCTCATAACTATGCGCTTTTCTATCAATTGCTCGACAGTAATTTGTTCATGCACCGTAGATTATGCTATCTTGAGAGAAGCCACTAGTGAAACCTATGGACCCCGCATCTATCTTCCATCATATTAATCTCCCGTCAACTAGCTATTTCTGTCGTCGTTTATTTTGCAATCTTTACTTTTCCATCTATACAACAAAAATACCAAAAATATTTATCTTATTATCTTTATCAGATCTCACTTTTGCAAGTGGCCGTGAAGGGACTGACAACCCCTTTATCGCGTTGGTTGCAAGGTTCTTGATTGTTTGTGCAGGTACGAGGGACTTGCGTGTAGTCTCCTACTGGATTGATACCTTGGTTCTCAAAAACTGAGGGAAATACTTACGCTACTTTGCTGCATCACCCTTTCCTCTTCAAGGGAAAACCAACGCATGCTCAAGAGGTAGTACTAATCGGTGAATCGGACTTTTAACTGAATATATCTGCAATCCATTTTTCCTTAGGTTAACTAGGGCCATATGTAATATATCTGAGGCTACATAGCAACATGCACTGTACTTAATGTCTAAATATGCAATCCTAGGCTACATAGCAACAAGGAAGAGTGTTACATTAATGTTCTAATGATGTCTAGATATACGTAGAAGAGCAGCAGCAGCAGCAACAGCAACAACACAGCCCTGTTTGGATACTCAACTTAGCTAAAGGTTAGAGTTAGTTTCTAGCTCATTACTAACCCTGAACTAACTCCATCCAAAGAGTTGTTTGGATGGCAAGGTTAGATTGACAATAAATGCACTAGGAGAACTAGCTCCAATTAGCACCTCTTGGGTTGGATACTAGTTTTTTTGGGTGGGTTATAGATGCAACTAGCTCAAACTAGCCCTCATGTTTAGACATACTTTAGGGCTATTTGAGCCCGAACTAGCTCAAACTAACTGTAACCCATGGATACAGCAGCAAATAATTTTTAAGAACGAACTAAACTCCTTCCGGCCCATAATATAAGATGTTAATTCATCTAATATGTGAGTATATTGGATGTTATAAGATACTCCCTCTGTTCCTAAAAATTTGTCTTTTTAGAGATTTTAAATGGACTACCACATACGGATGTATATAGACATATTATAAAAGAGTGTTGTACTACATGATTGTGCCATTGTTGTTTAGCTTCTAATATTAACTTGGTGCTTTTAGGTACATATGTCATTGGTAAAGATCCGCGTTTCGACCCTTTCTGCATATAGGGCAATGAGATATCGATGAACCAGCATCAAGTGAGGAAGTTGATAAAGATTGTTAGTAAAATGGGTCCAAAGATGGCAATTAAACTATTTGTTTACACTTTATCCAAGACAACGGAGAACTGCAGGATGGTAAGTAAGAACTCTGCAGCCTACTTTTTACTGCCCATAATGAGTTGTGTTACATCACAATGTTTGAAGTCTTATTCCTTTGCAGTGGTTGCCAAAGCAGTTTACTCAAGATTGCCTCTCAAACTACATGATTGGTGGGCATGCAAAGGTTAAAGTACTTCTACCAGAACACGATGATTATCTAGATGTTTTCATGAAGACCGTGAAGGATGGGCGGTCGGCCATCACAAGGGGTTTGACTAGAGTCGTGCGTGCCTTCTGCATGGAGGAGGGCACAATATGGGCATTCCGCTTCACCTTGTTCAGCAACCAGAATATATTTCGCCTCTTTCTTTACTGTCTTTAATAGTACAAGTATACAACTGTGGTTCATCATTCTTTATTTGGTTCTTATGTAATTCTTGAACATATGTACATATGAATCGAATAATGCATTGGTTGTTTGAACCTGATGGATATGAATAAAGCTGTAGCATACATTCAAATTCAAATCCAAATCTGGTACAATTTGGAAAAGCAGCAATTAAATTACGGTGAAATTACGCTCTCCAGGTTGTTACGGCACACACGGTTGGTAAAACACAAATGTTTGCGATATGCACCATAATCCGAGACGGTTCACAGAGAGGAAACGTGTGCAAGTATGCACACAATTGTCGTTTGCAAAGCGTGTGCGATGTCAGGCAATATCACAAACGGTGCGGGCAAACTAAACGTTTGTGTTAGTTGCCTTATCGTACACGATTCGCAACCATGAACTGTTTCTGATGAAGTATGCATCGTAAACATTGCACCACAGAATAGCGTGTGTGATAGCTGTCGTGTACGACGATGTTACGACGGTCCGACGTTTCGTAATCCTGTCCGATACTCGTACGACGATTAGCTAATCTTCTTAACGGTGAACCGTTTGTGACGGGCCACGCATCATACACGTTCTATAATAGTGAACCGTTTGTGATGGGTCGTGCATCGTAAACGTAGCACCACCGAATACCGACTGATGACCCACAAGTATAGGGGATCTATCGTAGTCCTTTCGATAAGTAAGAGTGTCGAACCCAACGAGGAGTAGAAGGAAATGATAAGCGGTTTTCAGCAAGGTATTCTCTGCAAGTACTGAAATAAGTGGTAACAGATAGTTTTGTGATAGGATAATTTGTAACGAGCAACAAGTAACAAAAGTAAATAAAGTGCAGCAAGGTGGCCCAATCCTTTTTGTAGCAAAGGACAAGCCTGGACAAACTCTTATATAGAGAAAATCACTCCCGAGGACACATGGGAATTATCGTCAAGCTAGTTTTCATCACGTTCATATGATTCGCGTTCGGTACTTTGATAATTTGATATGTGGGTGGACCGGTGCTTGGGTGCTGTCCTTACTTGAACAAGCATCCCACTTATGATTAACCTCTATTGCAAGCATCCGCAACTACAACAAAAGTATTAAGGTAAACCTAACCATAGCATGAAACATATGGATCCAAATCAGCCCCTTACGAAGCAACGCATAAACTAGGGTTTAAGCTTCTGTCACTATAGCAACCCATCATCTACTACTTCCCAATGCCTTCCTCTAGGCCCAAATAATGGTGAAGTGTTATGTAGTCGACGTTCACATAACACCACTAGAGAATAGACAACATACATCTCATCAAAATATCGAACGAATACCAAATTCACATGACTACTAATAGGAAGACTTCTCCCATGTCCTCAGGAACAAACGTAACTACTCACAAAGCATATTCATGTTCATAATCAGAGGGGTATTAATATGTATATAGGATCTGAACATATGATCTTCCACCAAATAAACCAACTAGCATCAACTACAAGGAGTAATCAACACTACTAGCAACCTACTAGTACCAATCCCGGACTTGGAGACAAGAATTGGATACAAGAGATGAACTAGGGTTTTGAGAGGAGATGGTGCTGGTGAAGATGTTGATGGAGATTGCCCTCTCCCGATGAGAGGAGCGTTGGTGATGACGATGGCGATGATTTCCCCCTCCCGAAGGGAAGTGTCCCCGGCAGAATAGCTCTGTCGGAGCCCTAGATTGGTTCCAACAAGGTTCCGCCTCATGGCGGCGGAGTCTCGTCCCGAAAGGTTGCTTCTGATTTTTCCCTGGACGAAAGACTTCATATAGCAGAAGATGGCCACCGGAGAGCCAACAGGGGGCCCACGAGGCAGGGGGCGCGCCCTGGGGGGTAGGGCGCGCCCCCGACCCTCATGGGCAGGTGGTGGCCCCCCTGACGTATTTCTTCCGCTCAGTATTTTTTATTATTTCCAAAAATAACTTTCGTGGAGTTTCAGGACTTTTGGAGTTGTGCAGAATAGGTCTCTAATATTTGCTCCTTTTCCAGCCCAGAATTCCAGCTGCCGGCATTCTCCCTCCTTATGTAAACCTTGTAAAATAAGAGAGAATAGACATAAGTATTGTGACATAACGTGTAATAACAGCCCATAATGCAATAAATATCGATATAAAAGCATGATGCAAAATGGACGTATCAACTCCCCCAAGCTTAGACCTCGCTTGTCCTCAAGCGGAAGCCGATAACGATAAATATGTTCACATGTTTAGAGGTAGAGGTGTCGATAAAATAAAATACGGACATGAGGGCATCATGATTATTCTCATAACAGCAACATAGATGAATAGTGTCATGTGATTTCTTATGCTCAAGTAATAATTTATTCACAATGCAAAGTATGAATTAGAAACTTTATTGAGAACTAACAAACTATAATCTCAGTCACTGAGGCAATTGCAATTTATCATAATATCAGAAAGAGTCTATGTCAGAGCTTTCTAGCAAGTCCACATACTCAACTATCATTTAGTCTTCCATAATTGCTAACACTCACGCAATACTTGTGGTTATGGAGTTTTAATCGGACACGGAGAAAGATAGGGGCTTATAGTTTCGCCTCCCAACCTTTTACCTCAAGGGTAATGTCAACAATAATAACTCATGCTGACTTACATCCAATTAGATATATATATCAGGATCTTTCCAACACCCTGTGCTTGCCAAAGGATAAAATATAAAAAAGGAAAGGTGAAAATCACCATCACTCTTGCATAAGTTAGAAGATAGTAATAAAAGATAGGCCCTTCGCAGAGGGAAGCAGAGGTTACCATGCGCTTTCAGGGTTGGATGCACAAAATCTTAATGCGAAAGAACGTCACTTTATATTGCCACTTGTGATATGAACCTTTATTATGCAGTCCGCCGCTTTTATTTCTTCCACGTCACAAGATCGTATAAAGCTTATTTCCTCCACACCAATCAATCATACATATTTTGAGAGCAATTTTTATTACTTGCACTGATGACAACTTACTTGAAGGATCTTACTCAATCCATAGGTTGATATCGTGGACTCTCATGGCAAAACTGGTTTAAGGGTTTTTGGAAGCACAAGTCGTATCTCTACTTGGTGCTAAGAATTTGGCTAGCATGAGGGGGAAAGGCAAGCTCAACATGTTGGATGATCCATGACAATATAGTTTATCTCAGATATAAGAAAACATAACCCATTACGTTGTCTTCCTTGTCCAACATCAACTCTTTAGCATGTCATATTTTAATGAGTGCTCCCAATCATAAAAGATGTCAAAGATAGTATATTTATATGTGAAACCTCTCTTTCCTTATTACTTCCTATTAATTGCAACGATGACCAAAGCTATATTTGCCAACTCCCAACAACTTTTAATCATCATACTCTTTCTATGTGAAGTCATTACTCTCAATAAGATCAATATGATCTCTTTGTTTCTTTTTATTCTTTTTCTCTTGTCTTTCATTCACTCAAGATCATGGCAAAATAATCAAGCCCTTGACTCAACACTAATCTTTATTATATAGCTCACGGACTCGATTACATAGAGAGATCATAAAGCAAAACTCAAAACTAGATCATGCCATAAACTTTATTCTACTAGATCAAGATACTACTAAAAGGATCGAACTAAGAAAAACGGTAAAGAAAGGAGTGTGATGGTGATACGATACCGGGGCACCTCCCCCAAGCTTGGTAGTTGCCAAGGGGAGTGCCCATACCCATGTGATTATGTCTCCTTTGCTGGTGAAGATGGTGGAGATGATGATGGATAGTCACACATCGAGCGTAAGAGGTCCTCCAGCTTGCGGATAATGCCCTTGAGTGCAACGATGTGCTCCTTCAACAAAATATTTTCACGTGTGAGATACTTGTTCTGTATACGAGCTAACTCAATCCTCTTGAAAGCTTCGATCTCAGTTGGGGTAAGAAGATTGTGATCAAGTTGAAGGGTGTCTTCTACTGCCGGAGCTTGGTCCTCCATGGCCTTCTTGATCCCTTTGTCCTTGTTGATCTCCATGAGTTCTTCCCTCTTCAGCTCTATCTTCATTAGCCAAGCATCGTTGTCACCATTGTTGGAGGAGGGGGACGACATAATTCCCGGCCTTGACAACCCTGACAGAAAACAGCTCGAAACAAGAACAGAGGATAATTGCGTGATACGGGAGTCAAAACCTTCGGGAGCTTATATAATGAATTTTTACCGACCAAAATACGTATCGTGCAAGAAAATGGAGTCCGGAGAGCACACGAGGTGCCCACGAGGTAGGGGGCACGCCCAGTAGGGTAGGGCGTGCCCTCCACCCTCGTGTCCTTCCCGGACTACTTCTTATTTTTCTATTTTTCTACATATTCCAAAACGGAGAAATATTGCCATAAAAACTGTTTTGGAGTCGGTTTACTTACCGTACCACATACCTATTCCTTTTCGGAGTCTAAAACGTTCCGGAAAGTGTCCCTTATGTATTCCTCCGGGGTTACGATTTCAATAACATTGGTTTCAACATTTATAGTATTACCTGAGATATAGTGTTTAATTCTTTGACCGTTCACCACCTTCGGATTTGTGCCTTCGAAGTTGTTGATTTTTATGGCACCGGAACAATAGACCTCCTCGATAACGTAAGGGCCTTCCCATTTAGAGAGAAGTTTTCCTGCAAAAAATCTTAAACAAGAGTTGTATAGCAATACATAATCACCTACGTTAAACTCACGATTTTGTATACTTTTGTCATGCCATCTTTTAACCTTTTCTTTAAACAATTTGGCATTTTCATAAGCTTGGGTTCTCCATTCATCAAGTGAGCTAATGTCAAATAACCTTTTCGCACCGGCAAGTTTGAAATCATAATTGAGCTCTTTAATGGCCCAATAAGCCTTATGTTCTAGTTCGAGAGGTAAGTGACATGATTTTCCATAAACCATTTTTATACGGAGACATACCCATAGGCATTTTATATGCAATTCTGTAGGCCCATAATGCATCATCAAGTTTCTTGGACCAATTCTTCCTAGATCTATTAACAGTCTTTTGCAAAATTAATTTGAGCTCACTATTACTCAATTCTACTTGACCACTAGACTGTGGGTGATAGGGAGATGCAATTCTATGATTAACATCATACTTAGCAAGCATTTTACGGAAAGCACCATGAATAAAATGTGAACCACCATCAGTCATTAAATATCTAGGGACTCCAAACCTCGGAAAAATAACTTCTTTAAGCAAATTAATAGAAGTGTTATGATCAGCACTACTAGTTGGAATAGCTTCTACCCACTTAGTAACGTAATCAACAGCAACTAGAATATGTGTATATCCATTAGAAGCAGGAAATAGTCCCATATAATCAAAGCCCCAAACATCGAATGGTTCAATAACAAGTGAATAATTCATAGGCATTTCTTGACATCTACTAATATTACAAATTCTTTGACATTCATCACAAGATAAGACAAACTTACGGGCATCCTTGAAGAGAGTAGGCCAATAAAAACCGGATTGCAACACCTTTTGTGTAGTTCTATCTCCAGCGTGGTGTCCTCCATAAGCTTCAAAGTGACACTTGCGTAGGATCTGTTCCTGTTCATGCTCAGGTACACAACGTCTAATAACACCATCTACTCCTTCTTTATAAAGATGTGGGTCATCCCAAAAGTAATGTCTCAAGTCATAGAAAAACTTTTTCTTTTGCTGGTATGTGAATCTAGGTGGTATGAATTTAGCAACAATATAATTAGCATAATCAGCATACCACGGAGTACTACGAGAGGCATTTATGACATTTAATTGCTCATCAGGAAAGCTATCATCAATAGGTAGTGGGTCATCAAGAACATTTTCTAACCTAGACAAGTTATCTGCCACGGGGTTCTCAGCTCCCTTTCTATCAACAATATGCAAATCAATTTTTTTTAAGGAGAACCCATCTAATAAGTCTAGGTTTAGCATCTTTCTTTTCCATAATATATTTGATAGCAGCATGATCCGTGTGAATAGTTACTTTAGAATCAACAAAATAAGGTCTGAACTTATCACAAGCAAATACGACTGCTAAGAATTCTTTTTCAGTAGTAGCATAATTTCTCTGAGCATTGTCTAGAGTTTTACTAGCATATTGAATAACATTAAATTCTTATCAACCACTTTGCCCTAGAACAGCACCTACAGCATAATCGCTAGCATCACACATAATTTCAAAAGGTAAATTCCAATCAGGTGGCTGAACAATAGGTGCAGAGATCAATGCTTTCTTAAGTATTTCAAATGCTTCCACACAATCATCATCAAAGACAAATGGTATATCTTTTTGTAATAAATTAGTCAGAGGCCGAGAAATTTTTGAGAAGTCCTTAATGAACCTCCTATAAAATGCAGCATGACCACGGAAACATCTTATACCTTTGATGTCCTTGGGACATGGCATCTTTTCAATAGCATCAACCTTGGCTTTGTCAACCTCAATACCTCTTTCAGAAACTTTATGCCCCAAGACAATACCTTCATTAACCATAAAGTAGCACTTTTGCCAATTCAAGACAAGATTAGTTTCTCCACATCTCTGCAAAACTCGATCAAGGTTGCTCAAGCAATCATCAAAAGAGGATCCATAGACGGAGAAATCGTCCATGAAAACCTCACAAATCTTTTCACAGAAGTCAGAGAATATAGCCATCATGCATCTTTGAAAGGTAGCAGGTGCATTACATAAACCAAAAGGCATACGTCTATAAGCAAAAGTACCAAAAGGGCAAGTAAAAGTAGTCTTTGATTGATCATTGGCTGACACAGGTATTTGAGAGAAACCAGAATAACCATCTAGAAAGCAAAAATGTGTATGTTTAGATAATCTTTCTAGCATTTGATCAATAAAAGGTAAGGGGTAATTATCCTTTTTAGTAGCCTTATTTAATTTGCGGAAATCAATTACCATCCTATAACCTGTAATAATTCTTTGCGGAATCAATTCAACTTTATCATTAGGAACGACGGTAATACCTCCCTTCTTAGGGACACAATGGACAGGACTTACCCACTGACTATCAGCAACGGGATAAATTATACCTGCCTCAAGGAGCTTTAGTATTTCTTTTCTTACCACTTCTTTCATCTTAGGATTCAGCCGTCGTTGATGATCCGAACTGGTTTGGCATCTTCTTCCAAATTTATTTTATGCTGACATAGAGTGGGACTAATGCCCTTAAGATCATCAAGAGTATATCCAATAGCAGCACGGTGCTTCTTCAGAGTTTTCAATAATCTCTCTTCTTCATGCTCTGAAAGGTTAGCACTAATAATAACAGGATATATCTTCTTTTCATCTAGATAAGCATATTTAAGAGTATCAGGCAATGGTTTAAGCTCAAACACGGGATCACCCTTGGGTGGAGGAGGATCCCCTAGGATTTCAACAGGCAAATTGTGTTTCAGAATGGCTTCCTGTTTAAAGAACACTTCATCTATTTCCCTTCTTTCATTCATAAACATATCATTTTCATGGTCTAGCAAATATTGTTCTAAAGGATCGCTAGGAGGCACGGCAATAGAAGCAAGACCAACAATTTCATCCTTACTATGTAATTCCTCTTCACGGTGTTGTCTACTAAATTAAGAGAAATTAAATTCATGAGACATATCACCCAAACCAATAGTAACAACATTCTTTTCGCAGTCTATCCTAGCATTAACTGTGTTCAAGAAGGGTCTACCAAATATAATGGGACAAAAGCTATCTTGTGGGGAACCAAGGACAAGAAAATCAGCAGGATATTTAGTTTTCCCACACAAGACTTCAACATCTCTAACAATTCCCATCGGTGAAATAGTACTCTATTGGCAAGTTTAATTGTGACATCAATATCTTCTAACTCAGCAGGTGCAATATCATGCATAATTGCTTTGTATAAGTCAAAGGGCATTGCACTAGCACTAGCACCCATATCACATAAGCCATGATAACAATGATCTCCTATTTTAACAGAAATAACAGGCATGCCTACCACAGGTCTATGTTTATCTTTAGCACAAGGTTCGGCAATTCTAGCAGTTTCACCGCAGAAATAAATAACATGCCCATCAATATTATCAGCCAAGAGATCTTTAACAATAGCAATATTGGTTCAACTTTAACTTGCTCAGGAGGTGTATAAGTTCTAATATTGCTTTTACGAACCACAGTTGAAGCTTTAGCATGATCCTTCATCCTAACAGGGAAAGGTGGTTTCTCAACATAAGAAGTAGGAACAACGGGATCATTATAAGTAGTAGTCTTTTCTTCAACTTTAGTAGGTGCAGCTACTTTTACTTCTATGGGAGGATGATATTTAAACCACTTCTCCTTGGGGAGATCAACATAAGTTGCAAAAGATTCACAGAAAGAAGCTACTATCTCAGAGTCAAGTCCATATTTAGTGCTAAATTTACGGAAAATATCGGTATCCATAAAAGATTTAACACAATCAAACTTAGGTGTCATACCTGACTCCTTACCTTCGTCGAGATCCCAATCTTCAGAGTTGCATTTAATTATATCCAATAAATTCCATTTGAATTCAATAGTCTTCATCATAAAAGAGCCAGCACAAGAAGTATCGAGCATGGTGCGATTGTTATCAGAAAGTCGAGCATAAAAACTTTGAATAATTATTTCTCTTGAGAGCTCATGATTGGGGCATGAATATAACATTGATTTAAGCCTCCCCCAAGCTTGAGCGATGCTTTCTCCTTCGCAAGGCCAAAAATTATATATATAATTGCGATCACGATGAACAAGATGCATAGGATAAAACTTCTGATGAAATTCCAATTTCAATCGTTTGTAGTTCCATGACCCCGTATCATCACATAGCCTATACCATGTCGATGCGTCTCCCTTCAAAGATAAAGGGAAGACCTTCCTCTTAATAACATCATCGGGCACACCTGCAAGCTTAAATAATCCACAAACTTCATCCACATATATTAGGTGCTCATTAGGATGCTTTGTTCCATCTCCTGCAAAAGGATTAGCTAGCAGTTTTTCTAACATACCCGAAGGAACTTCAAAGGCAACATTTTCATTTTCAGTAGGTTCAGTAGGTTGAGGAGAAACTCTTTGCTCTACTGGTCGAGGTGAAGATACCCCGAACAAGCCCCTCAGAGGATTACTTTCCATAGTAACAAGTGACAGTAATTTCAGCACACTATATAAATTTTTCCTTACCAAATTCCACCTACCAAAGGCGCTTCACTCCCCGGCAACGGCGCCAGAAAAGAGTCTTGATGACCCACAAGTATAGGGGATCTATCGTAGTCCTTTCGATAAGTAAGAGTGTCAGACCCAACGAGGAGCAGAAGGAAATGATAAGCGGTTTTCAGCAAGGTATTCTCTGCAAGTACTGAAATAAGTGGTAACAGATAGTTTTGTGATAGGATAATATGTAACGAGCAACAAGTAACAAAAGTAAATAAAGTGCAGCAAGGTGGCCCAATCCTTTTTGTAGCAAAGGACAAGCCTGGACAAACTCTTATATAGAGAAAAGCGCTCCCGAGGACACATGGGAATTATCGTCAAGCTTGTTTTCATCACGTTGATATGATTCGCGTTCGGTACTTTGATAATTTGATATATGGGTGGCCCGGTGCTTGGGTGCTGTCCTTACTTGAACAAGCATCCCACTTATGATTAACCTCTATTGCAAGCATCCGCAACTACAGCAAAAGTATTAAGGTAAACCTAACCATAGCATGAAACATATGGATCAAAATCAGCCCGATACGAAGCAACGCATAAACTAGGGTTTAAGCTTCTGTCACTCTAGCAACCCATCATCTACTTATTACTTCCCTATGCCTTCCTCTAGGCCCAAATAATGGTGAAGTGTTATGTAGTCGACGTTCACATAACACCACTAGAGGATAGACAACATACATCTCATCAAAATATCGAACGAATACCAAATTCACATGACTACTAGTAGCAAGACTTCTCCCATGTCCTCAGGAACAAACGTAACTACTCACAAAGCATATTCATGTTCATAATCAGAGGGGTATTAATATGTATATAGGATCTGAACATATGATCTTCCACCAAATAAACCAACTAGCATCAACTACAAGGAGTAATCAACACTACTAGCAACCTACTAGTACCAATCCCGGACTTGGAGACAAGAATTAGATACAAGAGATGAACTAGGGTTTTGAGAGGAGATGGTGCTGGTGAAGATGTTGATGGAGATTGCCCTCTCCCGATGAGAGGAGCGTTGGTGATGACGATGGCGATGATTTCCCCCTCCTGGAGGGAAGTGTCCACGAGGGGGCCACCGGAGAGCCAACAGGGGGCCCACGAGGCGGGGGCGTGCCCTGGGGGTAGGGCGCGCCCCCCACCCTCGTGGGAAGGTGGTGGCCCCCTGACGTATTTCTTCCACTCAGTATTTTTTATTATTTCCAAAAATAACTTTCGTGGAGTTTCAGGACTTTTGGAGTTGTGCAGAATAGGTCTCTAATATTTGCTCCTTTTCCAGCCCAGAATTCCAGCTGCCGGCATTCTCCCTCCTTATGTAACCCTTGTAAAATAAGAGAGAATAGACATAAGTATTGTGACATAACGTGTAATAACAGCCCATAATGCAATAAATATCAATATAAAAGCATGATGCAAAATGGACGTATCACCGACTGCGATGGCAATGCGAGCAGAAACGAGTAGGAGTACTGTAGGGGCCCTATCCCCGACGGTTTCTGGGTCATGTGGGAAGGACCCCCCTATCACCCACACTCACTTGGCGACGGTTCCAAATGTCGTCGCGGAAAGGGGTTTTAAACCATTTGTTTAGGACCGACGCGCACTAGTGGTGGATGAAGTTTGTGGACTATTTAAGATTGCAGGTATGCCCTAGGATGTTATCAAGAAGAAGGTATTCCCTTTATCTTTGAAGGGAAAGGCATTGACATGGTTTAGGCTATGTGATGATATTGGATCATGGAACTACAACAGATTGAAATTGGAATTTCATCAGAAGTTTTATCCTATGCATCTGGTTCATCGTGATCCTAATTATATATATAATTTTTGGCCTCGCGAAGGAGAAAGTATGGCTCAAGATTGGGGAGGCTTAAGTCAATGTTATATTCATGCCCCAATCATGAGATCTCAAGAGAAATTATTATTCAAAAAATTTATGCTCGGCTTTCTCTCAATAATCGCTCCATGCTTGATACTTCTTGTACTGGTTCTTTTATGATGAAGACTATTGAATTCAGATGGGATTTATTGGAAAGAATTAAACGCAACTCTGAAGATTGGGAACTCGACGAGGATAAGGAGTCAGGTATAACACGTAAGTTTGATTGTGTTAAATCTTTTATGGATACCGATGTTTTTCATGAATTTAGCACTAAATATGGACTTGACTCCGAGATAGTAGCTTCTTTCTGTGAATCATTTGCTACTCATGTTGATCTCCCTAAGGAGAAGTGGTTTAAATATCATCCTCCCATTGAAGTAAAAGTAGTTGAACCCATTAAATTTGAAGAAAAGATTCTCACTTATAATGTTGATCCTATTGTTCCTGCGCTTATATTGAGAAACCACCTTTCCCTGTTAGAATAAAGGATCATGCTAAAGCTTCAATTGTGGTTCGTAAGAGTAATGCTAGAACATCTACACCTTCTGAGCAAATTAAAGTTGAACCTAGTATTGCTATGGTTAAGGATCTCTTGGTCGATAATATTGATGGGCATGTTATTTACTTCTGTAATGAAGCTGCTAGAATTGCGAGACCCGATACTAAAAATAAACATAGACTTGTTGTAGGCATGCCTGTTATTTCTGTTAAAATAGGAGATCATTGTTATCATGTCTTATGTGATATGGGTGCTAGTGCGAGTGCAATACCTCATTCCTTATATGAGGAAATTATGCATGATATTGCACCTGCTGAGATAGAAGGTATTGATGTTACAATTAAGCTTGTCAATAGAGATACTATTTCACCAGTTGGGATTGTTAGAGATGTTGAAGTCTTGTGTGGGAAAGTTAAATATCCTACTGATTTCTTGTTCTTGGTTCCCCACAAGATGACTTTTGCCCCATTATATTTGGTAGATCCTTCTTGAATACTGTTAATTCTAGGATAGATTGCGAAAAGGATATTGTTACGGTTGGTTTAGGGGGTATGTCTCATGATTTTAATTTTTCTAAATTTATTAGACAACCCCATGATAAAGAATTGCCTAGTAAAGATGAAATAATTGGTCTTGCTTCTATTGTCGTGCCTCCTAATGATCCTTTGTAACAATATTTGCTAGACCATGAAAATGATATGTTTATGAATGAAGGAAGGGAAATAGATGAAGTATTCTTTAAACAGGGACCTATTTTGAAACACAACTTGCCTGTTCAAATTCTAGGGGATCCTCCTCCACCCAAGGGTGATCCCGTGCTTGAGCTTAAACCATTACCTGATACTCTTAAATATGCTTATCTTGATGAATAGAAGATATATCATGTTATTATTAGTGCTAACCTTTCAGAGCAAGAAGAAGAGAAATTATTGAAAACTCTGAAGAAGCACCGTGCTGCTATTGGATATACTCTTGATGATCTTAAGGGCATTAGTCCCACTCTATGCCAGCACAAAATAAAATTGGAGAAAGACGCTAAACCGGTTGTTGATCACCAATGACTGTTAAATCCTAAGATGAAAGAAGTGGTAAGAAATGAAATACTAAAGCTTCTGGAGGCAGGTATAATTTATCCTATTGCTGATAGTCAGTTGGTAAGTCCTGTCCATTGTGTCCCTAAGAAGGGAGGTATTACTGTTGTTCCTAATGATAAAGATGAATTGATCCCACAAAGAATTGTTACGGGTTATGGAATGGTAATTGATTTCTGCAAATTAAATAAAGCTACTAGAAAGGATCATTACCCTTTACCTTTTATTGATCAAATGCTAGAATGATTATCTAAACATACACATTTTTGCTTTCTAGAATGTTATTCTGGTTTCGCTCAAATACCTGTGTCTAAAGAGGATCAGGATAAGACCACTTTTACCTGCCCTTTTGGTACCTTTTCTTATAGACGCATGCCTTTTGGTTTATTTAATGCACCTGCTACCTTTCAAAGATGTATGACTGCTATATTCCCTGACTTTTGTGAAAAGATTGTTGAGGTTTTCATGTATGATTTCTCCGTGTATGGAACTTCTTTTGATGATTTCTTAAGCAACCTTGACCGAGTTTTGCAGAGATGTGAACAAACTAATCTTGTCTTGAATTGGGAGAAGTGCCACTTTATGGTTAATGAAGGTATTGTCTTGGGGCATAAAATTTCTCAAAGAGGTATTGAAGTTGATAAAGCCAAAGTTAATGCTATTGAAATGATGCCGTGTCCTAAGGACATTAAAGGTATAAGAAGTTTCCTTGGTCATGCTAGTTTTTATAGGAGGTTCACTAAAGACTTGTCAAAAATTTCTAGGCCTCTGACTAATCTCTTACAAAAAGATGTTCCTTTTGTCTTTGATGATGATTGTGTAGAAGCATTTGAAATACTTAAGAAAGCCTTGATTTCTGCACCTATTGTTCAGCCACCTGGTTGGAATTTACCCTTTGAAATTATGTGTGATGCTAGTGATTATGCTGTAGGTGTTGTTCTAGGGCAAAGAGTTGATAAGAAATTAAATGTTATCCAATATGCTAGTAAAACTCTAGACAGTGCCCAGAGAAATTATGCTACTACGGAAAAAGAATTTTTGGCAGTTGTATTTGCTTGTGATAAGTTCAGACCTTATATTGTTGATTCTAAAGTAACTGTTCACACTGATTATGCTGCTATTAAATATCTTATGGAAAAGAAAGATGCTAAACCTAGACTTATTAGATGGGTTCTCTTGCTACAAGAATTTGATTTGCATATTATTGATAGAAAGGGAGCTGAGAACCCCGTTGCAGACAACTTATCTAGGTTAGAGAATGTTCTTGATGACCCACTACCTATTGATGATAGCTTTCCTGATGAACAATTAGCTGTCATAAATGCTTCTCGTACTGCTCCATGGTATGCTGATAATGCTAATTACATTGTTGCTAAATTTATACCACCTAGTTTCACATACCAGCAAAAGAAAAGGTTTTTCTATGATTTAAGACATTACTTCTGGGATGACCCACACCTTTACAAAGAAGGATTAGATGGTGTTATTAGACGTTGTGTACCTGAGCATGAACAGGAACAGATCCTATGCAAGTGTCACTCCGAGGCTTATGTAGGACACCACGCTGGAGATAGAACTCCACATAAGGTATTGCAATCCGGTTTTTATTGGCCTACTCTCTTCAAACATGCCCGTAAGTTTGTCTTGTCGATGGATGTCAAACAATTGGCAATATTATTAGACATCAAGAAATGCCTATGAACTATTCACTTGTTATTGAACCATTTGATGTTTGGGGCTTTGATTATATGGGATCATTTCCTTTCTCTAATGAGTATACACATATTTTAGTTTATGTTGATTAAGTTACTAAGTGGGTAGAAGCTATTCCAACTAGTAGTGTTGATCATAACACCTCTATTAAGATGCTTAAAGAAGTTATTTTTCCGAGGTTTGGAGTCCCTAGATACTTAATGACTGATGGTGGTTCACATTTTATTCATGGTGCTTTTCGTAAAATGCTTGCTAAGTATGATGTTTATCATAGAATTGCATCTCCATACCATCCACAATCTAGTGGTCAAGTAGAACTAAGTAATAGAGAAATTAAATTAATTTTTCAAAAGACTGTTAATAGATCTAGAAAGAATTGGTCCAAGAAACTTGGTGATGCATTATGGGCCTATAGAACTGGATATAAAAATCCTATGGGTATGTCTCCGTATAAAATGGTTTATGGAAAAGCATGTCACTTACCTCTCGAACTAGAACATAAGGCATATTGGGCCATTAAAGAGCTCAATTATGATTTCAAACTTGCGGGTGAGAAGAGACTATTTGACATTAGCTCACTTGATGAATGGAGAACCCAGGCCTATGAGAATGCCAAACTGTTTAAAGAAAAAGTTAAAAGATGGCATGACAAAAGAATACAAAAGCGTGAGTTTAATGTAGGTGATTTTATTTTGTTATACAACTCTCGTTTAAGATTTTTTGCAGGAAAACTTCTCTCTAAATGGGAAGGTCCTTACGTTATCGAGGAGGTCTATCATTCCGGTGCCATAAAAATCAACAACTTCGAAGGCACAAATCCGAAGGTGGTGAACGGTCAAAAAATCAAACATTATATCTCAGGTAATCCCATAAATGTTGAAACCAATGTTATTAACACCGTAACCCCGGAGGAATACATAAGGGACACTTTCCAGAACGTTTCAGACTTCGAAAAGGAATAGGTATGTGGTACGGTAAGTAAACCGATTCCAAAACAGTTCTAATAGCAATTTTTCTCCGTTTTGGAATATTTAAGAAAATAGGAAAATAAGAAGTAGTCTGGGAAGGACACGAGGCATCCACGAGGGTAGGGACGCGCCCTCCACCCTCATGGTCACCTTGTGCGCGCTCTGGACTCCGTTTTCTTGCACGATACTTCTTTTGGTCGGCAAAAATTCATTATATAATCTCCCGAAGGTTTTGAACACTGTACCACGCAAATATCTCATGTTCTTGTTCCGAGCTGTTTTCTGCCAGAGTTTTCAAGGCCAGGCATCATGTCGTCCCCCTCCTCCAACAACGCGGGCGGCGATGCTTGGCTAATGAAGATAGAGACGAAGTGAGAAGAAATCAGGGAAATCAAGGAAGGTGACAAGATCAAGGAGGTCACAAAGGAGCAAGTCCCGACAGTAGAAGATGAAGGCTTCTCTCAACCTTACTACAATCATCTCACCCCAACTGAGATTGAAGCTTTCAAGATGATTGAGCTAGCTCGCATACAAAATAAATATCTCACACATGAAAATCTTTTGTTGCAAGAGCATATCGCCGCACTCAAGGGCATTATCCGCAAGTTGGAGGACCTCCTACGCTCGATGTGCGACACACCATCATCAACAACTCCGAAGAACTGAGTATCGGGTATGGGCGCTCCCCTTGGCAACTGCCAAGCTTGGGGGAGGTGCCTCAGTATCGTATCACCATCACACTTCTATGTTTACCGTTTTTCTTAGTTCGATCCTTTTGATTATATCTTTGTGACGCCCCCGATTTGACCGTACACTAATCATGCACGCAAATGTGTACGACCAAGATCAGGGACTCACGGGAAGATATCACAACACAACTCTAAAACATAAATAAGTCATACAAGCATCATAATACAAGCCAGGGGCCTCGAGGGCTCGAATACAAGTGCTCGATCACAGACGAGTCAGCGGAAGCAACAATATCTGAGTACAGACATAAGTTAAACAAGTTTGCCTTAAGAAGACTAGCTCAAAAGTAGCAACGACCGAAAAGGCAAGGCCTCCTGCCTGGGACCTCCTAACTACTCCTCGAAGCCAAACTCCATGTAGAATCATCCTCGGGATCTCTAGCTCCTGGACTCCAGCATCTGGTTGGGACAATCAGGTATAGAAAGGGGAAAAGAGGGAGAAAAGCAACCGTGAGTACTCATCCAAAGTACTCGCAAGCAAGGAGCTACACTACATATGCATGTGTATATGTATAAAGGGGCCATATCAGTGGACTGAACTGCAGAATGCCAGAATAAGAGGGGGATAGCTAATCCTGTCGAAGACTACGCTTCTGGCAGCCTCCATCTTGCAGCATGTAGAAGAGGGTAGATTGAAGTCCTCCAAGTAGCATCGCATAGCATAATCCTACCCGGCGATCCCCTCCTCGTCGCCCTGTTAGAGAGCGATCACCGGGTTGTATCTGGCACTTGGAAGGGTGTATTTTATTCAGTATCCAGTTCTAGTTGTCATAAGGTCAAGGTACAACTCCGGGTCGTCCTTTTACCGATGTGTGACATGACAATGAGCAGTGCGAGGTGTGTCCTAACGCGACAGTAGGTGGTACCGGCGAAGGGGGGGGACATCCGGGAAAGTATTCCCGATGTTTTGCGTTTTCGGACAGATGGACCGGAGGGGGAAAGTTGCGAGTTCGATAGGTTAGGGATGTGTGGTGGACGAACGGGCCACGTATCCGGATTCGTCTCGTCGTTCTGAGCAACTTTCATGTACAAAGTATTTCCATCCTAGTTACGGATTAAAAGACATGATTTTCAAAAGAATTTATTAATTTTCTGGAATTTATTTATTTATTTAATTCAACATTATCCAGAATAGTGCCTGCTGACGTCGTCATGACGTCAGCATGACGTCAGCAGTCAACAGGGCGTTGACTGGGTCAAACTGACGTGCGGGACCCACCTGTCATTAACTGATTAGGGTAATTAGGGTTAACTAATTAATTACTGTTTAATTAAATTAACTAATTAATTAGATTAATTTAAACAAGGTTAATTAACTAATTAATTAATTATTATTTTTATTTTATTTATTTATTAATTTATTATTATTATTATTGTTATTATTTTAAATCTTTTTTTTCATTCTGGGTGTAGGGGCCCATGTGTCATAGGCCCTGGGGGCCTTATCGGGCACACAGGCGCGGGTGGGCGCCGGAACGTGCGGGTGCGGCGTTGCGGGCGCCGCCCGAACAGGCGCAGCGGGTGCCAGGACCCGGTCGGAGCGGGGGAGACCGCTCGAGGGGGCGAGCAGGGCCGGAGCGCCGGCGACGAGCGCGGCACGACGGCGAGGCAGCGCGTGGGCGCGCATGTAGGAGGGTCAGGCGAATCACGGGCGGAGCATAGCAGCGGGACCGCGACGAGGAGCAGCGGTAGGCGCGGGGCGAGCGCCGCCACGGCACCGGTGGCTGTGAAGGCGCGAGGGCGGCAGCAGATGCGGTGAGCGCGAGGAGGCAAACGTGCGCGGGCAGCGGGAGTTGGGCGCAGCCCGGCGCGTGTGGGCGGCTACAGAGCAGCGCAGGGAACGGCGGACGCGGGTGAGCCTGAGGGCTGCGGGAGGAAGCGACCGGAGCGGGCGAGGGGAGCACAGCACGGGCGTGCCCAGGACGCGCAGGGCGGCGTGCTCGAGGCAGGGGGCGGGAGCGCCGTGAGCGGGCGAGGGCGTGCGCGTACGGGGGCACGGAGGATCACGGCGAGGGGCGGGGCCGAGCGCGGTCGGCGCGCGGTGGGCGATGTCGGTGAAGAAGAAAAAGGGTAGAGAGGGAGGGAGGCCGGAGCCTCACCGCAGGGCGTAGGGGACTGGGCAGCAGGGCGTGGGGAGGACGACGGGGACGGTTCGTCGCAGGGGAGGAGTCCGGCGAGGAGGCGTGGTCGAGGCGGAGGACGAAGACGGGCGGCAGGGTCCAGCAGCGTCGGGGTAGTGGGCGACACGGTCGGCTCGGGCGAAGGGCGCCGTGGTCGTCGCGGCGAGGTCGAGCCCCTCCCCGATCCAGATGGGATCGAGAGGAGGGGGAAAACGGCGTGGGTGAGTGGGGGGCGAGTGGGTGGTGCGGTAGGTGGCTAGGGTTTCGGTGGTGGCTCAGGGGGGTTATAGGGGGATGCTGGGCCGGCCTGGTTGGCCCAAAGGCTGGCTGGGCCGAGGCCCAGCGGGGGGGGGTTCTTTTTTTCTTTTTCTTTTTTTTTCCTTTTTTTGTTTGTTTCTTTTCTTTTTTTTCTTTACTGTTTTATTTTATTACTAGTAGATTTTAGTTTTATAAAAATATGAGACCAACACTTAAATTAGTGTTTTAAATTACCCCTCTGTCACAAGAAGTTTCACACTTTAATAAAATAGGTTTATATTTGTTTGCTAATTAAAATCATTTAAGTAATTGTTTAGCCCCTATTTTAATTAATTTCTTGCATCTAAACATTTTATCCAAATGTGGTTTCTCCACCACAATCACCCATGATTTATTTTCTAAATTTTGAACAATTTAGTTTTCAGTTTTTAGTTTAGTTTTCATTATTTGAAAACTTTTATTGTTGGCCTATATTTTAAATTTTAACTTGAATCGTTTTTGAACTAACTCGAGTTTATCAACAGTAACCGAGGTGACGTGGCACCATTAGCAGAGGTTTACTGTAGCTTGATCATCCGGGCGTCACAATTCTCCTCCACTACAAGAAATCTCGTCCCGAGATTTAAGAGGGAAGTAAAGGGGGAAGGTTCGGGTTACGAAATTCTAGGGAGTGTTCTTGGTCTTGGTTGTTCTTCTCGAAGAGGTTGATCCATTACATTGATGACTTCATTCTGCTGTTTCAGGTCATCATGATAAAGTTGTCGTCCTTTCTTCGGGAACTCCATCGTACTTACGACAGAGTAAGGTGGTATTCTGGAAGAACGGACTTCTGCAGGGTTTACTATCTGGTCAATATCATCGGGGAAGGTGGCGGAAAGTATCTCTCGAACTAAATCTTAAGAAAAGCTGAGAGCAAGTAAGAAAGTACCATGAGGAGTTTCAAACGGGTAGGCAATCGTTCGAAGCCTGAAACAAAGTGTGAAAGGGGTTCAAAGCAATCGGAATAAGTATTATGTCTGGTGCCAGTATAGATCAGTAGGACGGTGGTCTGTGAATTACATACGAGGCCACACGCGATGAATAAATTTGGGAACAGGGGGTGCACAGGAGAGTCAGGTTTCGATCCTGTGGAACTGTGGGTTATGGGCCCACCATGTGGGTTAAAAGTAGGAAGGGCGGTGACATCTTGCACGATCATGATAGCAAGGCATGTCAGAGGGTAGCTTGTCAGTTATATGTCAGCCACATCGTCGGTACCAAGGGCGAGGGACAAAGAGAACCATTTTCCTGCTCGTTGAAACGAGGCGGACCATTAGGCAAAGTTCTCGTCCATCGGTGGTTACCGAAATGTCACCAACAATAGTAACAGGGTCTTACTGACAGAGTTGTACACCGAGGTGTTTACATAAGCAGGAGAATATTACTGCTTAGATCATATAGATCACCAGAAAGGTTAAACCAAACAATGGAAAGGAAAATATGATTATCAGATTAAACAGAAGAATGGAAAGGAAAATGTGTTTAAACACATATTTCAAGGGTATATCCTTCCCAAGGACAAGCAGAGCATGATATCCATGACATGATATTATGTAGAAAACTCTCTAGGTACGGGAGAGAATTTTCATGACATTACCCATACAACGGTGTTTGGATAATTGTGCAGGAAACATTTAGCATTGTGCTTCAATGTTCCCGTTGAAAATCGGAGTACCATAGACATTCTTTGAGATAGCATTGACATGGTCAACAGGTGAAGATCATAATTTGGAAACAAAAAGGATCCATCAGGAACAACTTATAGAATAAGTCTTACAATTTCCTCATGGAAGAATGGCTAGCCTTGCTAAAAAGGAAACTATAACAATAGGTCCCCCGGACAGGTGTGTTAAGCATGGCATCACCTTACCGGGTCTTATAAGGACCAATGTTATAACTCTTGGAAATATGTTCCAACCATCATATCTGACCGAGATTCAGATCTGATTGGTGTCAGGATAACTCAGACTCAGGATGCCTGAGAAGAAAGGTGCAACACAAATTGTCGAGATGACATTGTAAGATTCTCGAGAATTGAACTATGGAAGCGAGTTCCGAAACAAGAGTTCATCATTAAACCAAGGAGAGGATGAGGGGGGTGGCTGATGGACTCAGCGACAATTTCTCGAAATTTCCAAAAAGATGGATTTCCATAATCATGTGAACAAGGAGATAACATTTGTCAGATCAAATGGTATAATGATGTATGCTCGAGGAAAACATACACGATTAAACATTGGTTGAAAGGTGCACCCGAAATATGGGCTGGTTTGCACGACCAACGTCGGAATGGTGATTCAATAATCAATAGTCTAAGAATGAACGGCCGACCATTAACTTTAAAGCAATAGGGTTGCTAGAAGGGCAGGATCCAAACAGCACCGCTCACTCGTTGGTACCCCGGTTGGAATCAACACGAGGACCCAAGAAGGAATGGTGATGGTGAGAAGTATTACCATACCAAGATTTCTCAAGAGGTGGTGAAATTCTCACAACATTGAGGACAAAAGAGATGTTAATGTTCCAAGGTAAAGAAGAACAATTGCTGGATTGCAAGGAACTCAAGGTATAACACAAAACAAGAACAAGTTTGTGTTGGAGGAAAGGTAGTAGAGTGGTCGATGATAATACTAATCATCGAGGGCAAGGATGGTCTTTCTCATCATGAATTCCATTTATATCCTGGAAGAGCTCGGAATGCTGATGATGATCACGACACATTTTTTGAGAGAATTCATGAAGATGTAATCGATTGGCGATGACATCAAGTCAAGGGAATGATGAAGCAAAAGGTTATTGGAACCAGGGGTACGACACAAACTCGAAATCAAGTTTGTTGTTCAAGGCTAACTGATATGGCAAGGAAAATCGACGTAAGTTTAGCTCACTGTCGAAATTTGTGCGCTGGGAAGGACCAGGTAGTACAGTTAAAATCGGCACGATAATGACATAGCTGAGCAGGCTAGGGATGACGTGATCGAGTACGAACTCGTAAGCAAAGGAGATTACTAAGAGTTGTTTAATCGTGATGCGGACTCGATTCAGTTATCGATGTCCTTGAGTGTTTAATAACTCGGAGCCCATGAACAATTGGAATCAATGAGAATGTAATACTCGATGGAGAACTCATAAGAAGTTATGCAGTTCCGTGATAATCTCGAGATACCAGGGGGGTAATACTCGACGACAGATTAAAATAGAGGTTGGATTGGGTATTTCTCTACAGAAGTCAAGTGCTTAAACTTGCACAAGAAATGGTGTTTAAAGGAGAACATGGTCGGAACCACGATTGCAAAAGGCCAGATCCCAGATATAAGATGAACTTATACCAAGGTAATAATTAATTTAAGAGAAGCTTTTAATGATAAGAACTACATCGTGTCCATGGGCATGAACACAAAGTTCAAGGTCGACTCCCACTTCTGCAATGCATAACCTTTCATTCACTGCTCTATTAAAAATAATTTGAGTGCAAAGACCTACCTGGTGAATTACCAGAGGAGTATGAACCTTGGAAAACTTTCGGGTTCACACAGATTAAGAAAGGCATAGGTTCAACCCATCAGGGAATCTTAGGAACATATACCACAAACTTCGGAGTAAATATTACAAGCTCGAAAGAAGAGCATTGTTCAAAAGCAGATGATACAATTTACCAAAGGCATTATATACCCATGGAAAGGCTCACAAGGTTATTCAATAGGAAGGACACTGTCGGATAAAATCCAACAAAGGAACCGATGGTCGACAAGGGATCTGATGTGAGCATCGGTACTCAACCAGAGGAAGACGAATGCCAGGAGATCTGATTATAGAATCAACTGACTAACTCAAAGTTCAAATGCAAAAGAATTATGATTTCCAAATCAGGAGGTCAGAAGCAACGCTCTGATCAAGGATGGATAAGTTGAGTAGGCTTAGGGGTACAATCGATGGCAATTTGATAGGTCGAGATCCAGCTCACGTTTAAAATGACGTCTGAGCCGAAAGAATGAATTCTAGGATATGATTGAGGATTGCGAGCATTCGCAACAAATTGAATCAACGGACTCAAAATTATAATGACAAGAGATGCCAATAAGATTACGAGACTTATGGGATTAACCACAATGCAAGCAAACAAGAATTTCAAGAGCAATAGGCTCCTGAGGATTTCGGAAGATCAAATAGTATTTTGAAGACTATTGTGGAATACTAGAATCAACTGGGGATGACCGGATACTCGGTAAGTGCGAGAGTTATCCGTAGGGGTATTCAGGTGACAAAGAACAGCAAGGCAGTAAGCTCAAAGGATTCTCGGAACAACATAGAGGATTTCGGGGTATCTTGTAATAACAAGATCAACTGGGAAACATTGTATGAGTGGCGAGTATACGTGGTTATCCATAGGAGTTTATCGATGAAAGGGAATTGCAAAAGCGATGAACACAAGTTCTCGGGTTATCAGCGGAGATTATCTTCAGGGTCTTCACGTGCAACAGACGATCATCAGTAATAAGGGGCTCTCCGGGTGAAAGTGATAACGAGATCCTAATGTTAGATTTAGCAAAATTCATTTAACCCGAATAGGAGAGAGATCAGAGTCCCAGAGTATAGACAAGGAGTAAAAGATCCTAATACCACCCAATGGCGACGTGGGCCCGTAAGCCACACAGCCATGTTAGTAAAAGTTTTGTAAAGGCTAGACTTGACTTCGGCCAAGGAGTTTGGAAGGGGAATTCCAACAGGCAGTCGGCTCTGATACCAACTTGTGACGCCCCCGATTTGACCGTACACTAATCATGCACGCAAATGTGTACGACCAAGATCAGGGACTCACGGGAAGATATCACAACACAACTCTAAAACATAAATAAGTCATACAAGCATCATAATACAAGCCAGGGGCCTCGAGGGCTCGAATACAAGTGCTCGATCACAGACGAGTCAGCGGAAGCAACAATATCTCAGTACAGACATAAGTTAAACAAGTTTGCCTTAAGAAGACTAGCACAAAAGTAGCAACGATCGAAAAGGCAAGGCCTCCTGCCTGGGACCTCCTAACTACTCCTCGAAGCCGAACTCCATGTAGAATCATCCTCGGGATCTCTAGCTCCTGGACTCCAGCATCTGGTTGCGACAATCAGGTATAGAAAGGGGAAAAGAGGGAGAAAAGCAACCGTGAGTACTCATCCAAAGTACTCGCAAGCAAGGAGCTACACTACATATGCATGGGTATATGTGTAAAGGGGCCATATCAGTGGACTGAACTGCAGAATGCCAGAATAAGAGGGGGATAGCTAATCCTGTCGAAGACTACGCTTCTGGCAGCCTCCATCTTGCAGCATGTAGAAGAGGGTAGATTGAAGTCCTCCAAGTAGCATCGCATAGCATAATCCTACCCGGCGATCCCCTCCTCGTCGCCCTGTTAGAGAGCGATCACCGGGTTGTATCTGGCACTTGGAAGGGTGTATTTTATTCAGTATCCAGTTCTAGTTGTCATAAGGTCAAGGTACAACTCCGGGTCGTCCTTTTACCGAGGGACACGGCTATTCGAATAGATAAACTTCCCTGCAGGGGTGCACCACATAACCCAACACGCTCGATCCCCTTTGGCCGGACACATTTTTCTGGGTCATGCCGGCCTCGGAAGATCAACACGTCGCAGCCCCACCTAAGCACAACAGAGAGGTCAGCACGCCGGTCTAACCCTATGCGCGCAGGGGTCTGGGCCCATCGTCCTATGCACACCTGCACGTTGCGTACGCGGCCGGAAGCAGACCTAGCCTAGTGGCATTCCAGTCCAATCCGGCGCGCGTCACTCAGTCGCTGACGTCCTGAAGGCTTCGGCTGATACCACGACGCCGGGATACCCATAACTACTCCCGCGTAGATGGTTAGTGCGTATAGACCAAATGGCCAGACTCAGATCAAATACCAAGATCTCGTTAAGCGTGTTAAGTATCCGCGAACGCCGACCAGGGCCAGGCCCACCTCTCACCTAGGCGGTCTCAACCTGCCCTGTCGCTCCGCCACAAAGATCCACTTGCGGGTACTCCTACGAGCCGACCCGACTTTAGTCATCACATGTGTCATGTATATAGTATATAAGTATATACCCGTGATCACCGCCCAGGTGATCACGGCCCAATAGTATAGCACAGCAGACGGACAAGAATGTAGGGCCACTGATGGAAAACTAGCATCCTATACTAAGCATGTAGGATTGCAGGTAAAGGTAACAACAGTAGTAGAAAGGATAGGCTATGCATCAGGATAGGATATCGGATAGCAGTAACATGCTACACTACTCTAATGCAAGCAGTATAGAGAAGAATAGGCGATATCTGGTGATCAAGGGGGGGCTTGCCTGGTTGCTCTGGCAAGTAGGAGGGGTCGTCAACTCCGTAGTCGAACTGGGCAGCAGCAGTGTCGGTCTCGTAGTCTACCGGAGAGAAGAGGGGGAAGAAACAGTAAATACAATGCAAACATAAACATGACGATGTGTGACATGACAATGAGCAGTGCGAGGTGTGTCCTAACGCGACAGTAGGTGGTACCGGCGAAGGGGGGAACATCCGGGAAAGTATTCCCGATGTTTTGCGTTTTCGGACAGATGGACCGAAGGGGGAAAGTTGCAAGTTCGATAGGTTAGGGATGTGTGGTGGACGAACGGGGCGCGTAACCGGATTCGTCTCGTCGTTCTGAGCAACTTTCATGTACAAAGTATTTCCATCCGAGTTACGGATTAAAAGATATGATTTTCAAAAGAATTTATTAATTTTCTGGAATTAATTTATTTATTTAATTCAACATTATCCAGAATAGTGCCTGCTGACGTCAGCATGACGTCAGCAGTCAACAGGGCGTTGACTGGGTCAAACTGACGTGCGGGACCCACCTGTCATTGACTGATTAGGGTAATTAGGGTTAACTAATTAATTCCTGTTTAATTAAATTAACTAATTAATTAGATTAATTTAAACAGGGTTAATTAACTAATTAATTAATTATTATTTTTATTTTATTTATTTATTAATTTTTATTAATTAATTTATTATTATTATTATTTTAAATCTTTTTTCGTTCTGGGTGTAGGGGCCCATGTGTCATAGGCCCTGGGGGCCTTATCGGGCACACGGGCGCGGGTGGGCGCCGGAACGTGCGGGTGCGGGCGTTGCGGGCGCCGCCCGAACAGGCGCAGCGGGTGCCAGGACCCGGTCGGAGCGGGGGAGGCCGCTCGAGGGGGCGAGCTGGGGCGGAGCGCCGGCGACGAGCGCGGCACGACGGCGAGGCAGCGCGTGGGCGCGCGCGTAGGAGGGTCAGGCGAATCACGGGCGGAGCACAGCAGCGGGACCGCGACGAGGAGCAGCGGTAGGCGCGGGGCGAGCGCCGCCACGGCACTGGTGGCTGTGAAGGCGCGAGGGTGGCAGCGGATGCGTTGAGCGCGAGGAGGCAAACGTGCGCGGGCAGCAGGAGTTGGGCGCAGCCCGGCGCGTGTGGGCGGCTACAGAGCAGCGCAGGGAACGGCGGACGCGGGTGAGCCTGAGGGCTGCGGGAGGAAGCGACCGGAGCGGGCGAGGGGAGCACAGCACGGGCGCGCCCAGGACGCGCAGGGCGGCGTGCTCGAGGCAGGGGGCGGGAGCGCCGTGAGCGGGCGAGGGCGTGCGCGTACGGGGGCACGGAGGATCACGGCGAGGTGCGGGGCCGAGCGCGGTCGGCGCGCGGTGGGCGATGTCGGTGAAGAAGAAAAATGGTTGAGAGGGAGGGAGGCCGGAGCCTCACCACAGGGCATAGGGGACTGGGCAGCGGGGCGTGGGGAGGACGACGGGGACGGTTCGTCGCAGGGGAGGAGTCCGGCGAGGAGGCGTGGTCGAGGCGGAGGACGAAGACGGGCGGCGGGGTCCAACAGCGTCGGGGTAGTGGGCGACGCGGTCGGCTCGGGCGAAGGGCGACGTGGTCGTCGCGGCGAGGTCGAGCCCCTCCCCGATCCAGATGGGATCGAGAGGAGGGGGAAAACGGCGTGGGTGAGTGGGGGGCGAGTGGGTGGTGCGGTAGGTGGCTAGGGTTTCAGTGGTGGCTCAGGGGGGTTATAGGGGGAGGCTGGGCCGGCCTGGTTGGCCCAAAGGCTGGCTGGGCCGAGGCCCAGCGAGGGGGGGTTCTTTTTTTCTTTTTAATTTTTCCTTTTTTTTGTTTGTTTCTTTTCTTTTTTTTTCTTTAGTGTTTTATTTTATTACTAGTAGATTTTAGTTTTATAAAAATATGAGACCAACACTTAAATTAGTGTTTTAAATTACCCCTCTGTCACAAGAAGTTTCACACTTTAATAAAATAGGTTTATATTTGTTTGCTAATTAAAAGCATTTAAGTAATTGTTTAGCCCCTGTTTTAATTAATTTCTTGCATCTAAACATTTTATCAAAATGTGGTTTCTCCACCACAATCACCCATGATTTATTTTCTAAATTTTGAACAATTTAGTTTTCAGTTTTTTTAGTTTAGTTTTCATTATTTGAAAACTTTTATTGTTGGCCTATATTTTAAATTTTAACTTGAATCGTTTTTGAACTAACTCGAGTTTATCAACAGTAACCGAGGTGACGTGGCACCATTAGCAGAGGTTTACTGTAGCTTGATCATCCGGGCCTCACAATCTTGATCTAGTAGAATAAAGTTTTAGTATGATCTAGTTTTGAGTTTTTTATTAATCCTTATCTATGTAATCGAGTCTGTGACCTATATATAATAAAGATTAGTTTTGAGTCGAGGGCTTTGCTATCTTGCTATGATCTTGAGGGAATAAAAGAAAAGAATAAAAAGAAATAAGGAGATCATATTGATCTTAAGGAGAGTAATGACTTCACATATAAAGAGTATGATGAATGAAAGTTGTTGAGAGTTCACAAACATAGTTTTGGTCATCGTTGCAATTAATAGGAAGTAATAAAGAAAGAGAGGTTTTCACATATAAATATACTATTTTGGACATCTTTTATGATTGTGAGCATTCATTAAAATATGACATGCTAAAAAGTTGATGTTGGACAAGGAAGACAACATAATGGGTTATGTTTTCTTACATCCAAAATAAATTATATTGTCATGGATCATCCAACATGTTCAGCTTGCCTTTCCCCCTCATGCTAGCCAAATTCTTTGCACCAAGTAGAGATACTACTTGTGCTTCTAAATATCCTTAAACCCAGTTTTATCATGAGAGTCCACCATATCTACCTATGGATTGAGTAAGATCCTTCAAGTAAGTTGTCATTGTTGCAAGCAATAAAAATTGCTCTCTAAATATGTATGATCTATTAGTGTGGAGAAAATAAGCTTTATACGAGCTTGTGATATGGAAGAAATAAAAGCGACAGACTGCATAATAAAGGTCCCTATCACAAGTGGCAATATAAAGTGACGTTCTTTTGCATTAAGATTTTGTGCATCCAACCATAAAAGCACATGACAACCTCTGCTTCCCTCTG